>NC_142941.1:51896330-51903830 GCF_046866305.1 Octopus bimaculoides
CTAAACGGTTGAATACCAAAATCTATTCAAACTTTTCTACATTTCTGTAGATTATATCAACGTCGATGAAACCGAACCAGTTCTAAGATTCTTGAAGACAATCTAAACAATTTGCTTCGTCATTGAATGCTTCGTGCACGTGCGTGTGTATGCATGTGTGCGCGCCTGTACATGCGCGTGCGCGTATCGGTGTATATTTGTGCGTTCTTCGAATAGTGCTTTTCTTTTTTTACCTTTTTTAATTATCTCTTGGTAATAGCTTTTCCACCTTCATACGTGTTGCTGCCTTCAATCTTCAATATTGGGATACGCCATTTGTTGCGTGACACAAAACATATTTAGGAAATATAATAAATTAATTAGGATTGCACGTTGTGTGCGTGTCTATATATATATATATAGGTGCGTGTGTGTATACATATACATACCTGCACGCAAATACACATAACGCGCATGTACTGTGTTTAAAACGGTCACCTGTTATTGACAAACTATTTATCGCTTCTACACCAGCTGAACCTACTCTCCACGAAACAATCGAAACTAGGAAGCCGTTGCTTCGTTGGTTAGCTGACATGCTAGAAGAAGCAACCAAGTCTCCCTCATACCACACTACATCCTCTTTTGTCAATAAAGGAAATAGAGATAATTTAATACCGGTTACGATGCCACTTATCTTGCTGTACGCTAGCAGCAGCAGCAGCAGCAGTAGCAGTAGTAGTAGTAGTAGTAGTAGTAGTAGTAGTAGTAGCAGTAGTAGTATATGTTATTGTTGTTGCTGTGGTGGTGGTGGTGGTGGTGGTGGTGGTGGTGGTGATGGCGGTGGTAGTGGTGGTTGCAGTAGTAATAATAGTAGAAGTAGTGCCGGGGGTAACAGCAGCAGTAGCAGTACTACTGCTACTACTACTGCTACTACTACTACTACTACTACTACTACTACTACTACTACTACTACTACTACTACTACTACTACAATAGGGCAGGGAGTGTGTATGTGCGTGGGAGAGGAACATTGTTGCAAAACTATTTGAGATATTAATTTTTAAACTGAGATAATGAGAACTCTTGCAGAAAGTAAAAAAAGCAAAACAAAACAAACAAAAAAACAAGTAACAACGTCAATAACAATAAAGAACATCATCTACAAATAACAACCACAACTACAAGAATGAATACACACAGCATAAGTACAAATATATACACTCGTACATATATGTATATTCATACATACATACATATATATATATATATACATATATATATATATATATATATAATACATGTGTATATATATATATGAATATATAAATATATATACATATACATGCATAAATACACACACACACACACACGCACACACACACACACACATATATATATATATATATATATATATATATATATATGTATGTATCTAGCTATGTATCTATAAATGTATGTATGAATATATGTGTGAATGTATGTATGTATGTATGTATGCATGTATGTATATACACGTATACACGTATATAAATATGTGTGTATATATGTATATATGTATCCATTTTATGTATTTGTGCATAATGTATAGATATGTAAAGATGGCGACTGAACGGAAGCAGGAAATGAGTGTGGGAAGCTTTGTCGCTCTTATCAAATGTGTGTTTTACGCGATTCTTAGTTCTCTGTTACCATTTACCTGGTACTTTCACGTCTAAAGAAAGCCAAACTAACAATGTGTTAATAGTAATTACAAAACAGAAGTGTAACGTGATTGGTGTATCTTCTGAAAGACTCGTTCGTTTACAGATACAAACACAAAAACATACACATACACACGAAACGCGTCCACACGCACAACCGTACACATGAACATTCCCGCTCACAAGTATGTGTGTGCGTACGTATATATATATATGTATATGTGTGTGTGTGTGTGTGTGTGTGTGTGTATTCGTATAAATCTCTGTGTATATCTATAAATGCGTACATATATATATGTATATATCTTGTATATGCTTACGTGTGTGCGTATGGCGTGTGTATGCACACACACACATACACACACACACGCACATATAAACACACACATATATTTATATATAGATAATATGTACACACATGTGTATGTCTGTACGTATCTGAATATGTGTGTGCGTGAATGTAGCAAAAGACAAGCAAAGAATGAGAGAGTGAGTGTGAGAAATAGACGGAGAGAGAGGGAGAGTGACGGTGTGAGAGAGAGAGAGAGAGAGAGAGAGAGAGAGAGGGTGGAGAGTGATGGTGAGAGAGAGAGAGAAATGATCTGAATTGTAGAAATTAGTCGATGACAAAAGTGATTGATTTCGTGAGCTGCAGTTATCGAGCGGAGGGGAGGTGGTGGCGGTGGGGACAAGAGATGTTGTTTGACGGCGATGGCGGTGGTAGGAAGGAAGAGATGAGATCGAAGACGCAAATGATGGCAGTAATGAATGTTCTTGTTTTTCTTTCTTTCTTTTTCCTTTGCAGAAGGAGTGGTGTGAGGAAAAATGGGGAAATTTTTTGTGGGGGGAGAATGGAAGCTGATATAGTTACGAATAGGGTTTTCAATATAGAAAATCACATATTGACAACATTACACACACACACACACACACACACACACACACATATATACTGCAGATATAGGGTAATCAATATCTACATGATATCATTCCGAAGTACCACTCGTATATTTACATACGTAGATATCTACATGCAAATATACATGCGAATGCTCCCATGTAAACATGTAAGAGGGGGAGGGTGGTATGTAAGATTCCCTATACATGCGTATACACACCTACAAACACACACATGTGTGTGTGTGTATAGGCGCAGCAGTGGCTTTCAGTTTCCGTCTACGAAATCCACTTACAAGACTTTGGTCGGCACGAGACGATAGTAGAAGACACTTGCCAAAGGTGCTACATAGTGGGACTGAACCCGGAACCATGTGATTGGGAAGCAAGCTACCACACAACCACTACTACGCCTATGCGTTATGTTTACGTCCCAGTAACCTAGCGGTTCGGCTAAAAAGACCGATAGAATACGAACTAGGCTTACAAAGTATAACTCGAGTCCACTAAAGGGAGTGCTGCAGCATGGCCGGAGTCAAATGACTGAAACAAGTAAAAGAATAAAAGAATAAAAGAATACATACACACATATATGCGTATATTTATATTTATATATGTATACATATATGTGTATGTGTGTGTGTGTGTTTGTGCACGCGTGTGTGTTTGTATCTCTATATGTATACTTATGTACATATATTTGTATATGCTTATGTGTATGCATACATACATATATATCCATATGTGTGTGTCTTCCTGTGTCTCTACGTGCATATAGCCTTATATGTGCACTAGTGTACGATAGTGCATGTGATGTGTGTGAGCGTGTGTGTTTATCTATGAATAATCAAATCCTCATTCACACACAAAATAGGTAAATATGTACCCTCTGCTCAATTTCCAAACCTCTATTTACTTTCAAAGATGCAAACATTTCATTATTTCGTAGCAGCAACCTCCACCACAATCCCCACCACGACGACCACCACTACCACCACCGCCGCTCTCCTGTACATATTCCTACACATTATTCCTAAATTATTTCTCATAGCTAAACATCCTAATAGCAACAAGTCAATAGAACAGAGGGTCGCTCGTTTTTCAATAGGTTCGGGATAGACTTTTGTAAAGTCTCTTTCCCTTCCAACCAATACAAACACTCGTTGAAAACTAGAACGCTATAATGCAAACACGAGACATGCGGATGCAGAGAACAGAGCGAATGAAGATATTGCTGAAGAGGTTATAGTAAAAACCTGTCTATAAGAGAAGGAGAGGGCGATAGAGGCCCTGAGGAATGAGAGAAAACAAAGAAGAAAGAAAAAGGGAGAAAGAGAAGTGATAATTTTGAAGATGAAGGAACGATGCCAAGATATTCGCAGTCAAATAGAAATCCTCTCACACAAGAGAAATATTCATTATTTCATCATGAGACAAACAACTCAAATTTCTTTCGGGTTTTGGGCATTTTAATAAGTTTCTCCAGCTACTTATTGTTATAAAATGGCCGCCATCTGTCTCGTTGACTGTCTTTCCATTTAATTTTAAAGTTCTGATAATACAGAAGTTGACTTTCATTCCGAATATAACTGCATTTCGTCTTAAAATCTCATGCCTCCATCAGAAAACTTGCCCTGCTCTCGTCACTTCTCTCTCTCCCACCTCTATCTCTCTCTCTCTCTCTCTCTCTCTCGGCAAAATTTCCTCACTTCCGCTTCCGTTTATGTTTACAGTCTTCCTTATAATTATAAAGTTCTCCCCTACACACATGCACATGTTTTTATGTATATGTATACACACACATATATATACAAATGTAAGCATATATACATATATAGAGATTTAAATATATATATACACACACACACACACATACACATGTATATATGTGTGTGTGTGTGATTACGTTTTCTCTTCTCTCTTTATCTGCTTGTATTTACCGACTCCGTTATCGATCAATACTAACCTTCACTCCGCATCACAACAGGTTTCCCTGTCAGCCATAAAACGCTGATGTCCAAAAAATTTTTGCTTAGTCACAATTATTTCTTTGCCACATTTGCAAGAATACAAACGTGCACACACACACACACACACACACACACACACACACATATATGTATATATATGCGCTCACACACACAGACATGCATTCCTTCTCGTAAATATATACTTACACCTCTAACTATTTATGTATCTGTGTTTGTGTATAAGCATGTGTCTATCCGTGTCTGTTTACCTAGATATGAAGTAAACAGTATGAAAGAAAAGCTGACGTGTTTATGATATCATAAATATATTATACATGTATATGTATATACTACACACTTTCATACATACATACACATTCATATACGTGCGCGAGCGCACGCGTGTATGTGTGTGTGTGTATGTTTGTTAAGGCTTCATGCCAAACTTTCAAACCAGCGCCACGTTCAACTGGTGCTGCGTGATTGCTAAGCAAGTAAACTTTATGTTGAATTTAAACAACCACCCGCCACGTCAGCAAGTCACTCAACTACAACTATGAGATTGAACGCCATAGTTTTTCACTTAACGATTTCTTCTAAGTTGAATAATAAACCATTTTGAGGCCCAAAACCGTTAGTACGTCGGGCAGAATGCTTTGCGGCATTTCGTGTGACTTTACATTCTAAATTCGAATTCCTCCAAGATCGAATTTAGCGTCCATTCTTTCGGGATTAATAAAATCAGTACCAGTTGAATACTGAGGTCGATGTAATCAGCATACCCCACCCCCATCTCCCGAACTGGCTTTGATCCTGGATGTGAAACCAATTGTTATCATCGTAATTAAGCTGGTGAGCTGGCAGAATCGTTAGCACACCGGACAGAATGCTTAGCAGGATTTCGTCCGTCTTTATGTTCTGAGTTCAAATTTCGCTGACATTGACTTTGCCTTTCATCCTTTCGGGGCTGGTAAATTAAATACAGGTGAAATGCTGGGGGTCGATATAATCGATTAGTCTCTTCCCTGAAAATTTCAAGCCTTGTACCTTTAGCAGAATGGATTATCATCTGATGAAAACTCTCAGCTTATTTTGCTGGGTTTGTTGCATGAATTGGTCATTTTTTCCCCTTCTCTTCCCATCTGTTTGCGTAGTTGATCTTTCTTTTCCCCTTCAATTCTTTTACTGTTTCGGTCACTTTTGGCTATCTTTGACTACCGATAGTATTCTCTCTTTACTCTGCGCAAAATTATTTACCACGTCCAATATCGCACAACTAATTGATTCTTCTGCATTTAGTAATCCTCTACCGCCTTCCTTTCTTGGTAGGAAGAGTCGGCTGGTATTTTTATTTTTAGGTTGGAGTGCATTATGCGTCGTGAGTACCTTCCTAGTTCTTTTGTCCAAGTTCTGTAGTTCGATCTTTATCCATTTCAGAAAGGAATCAGAGTATCTCAATACGGGAATAGCCCAAGTATTTATGGCTTCAATGATGTTCCCGACATTTAATTTTATTTCGAGCACCTTCCTATTTCTCGTTTTGTACTCTTTAGTAACTTCCTCTCTCATTTCACCGTCCATTATCCTATTGTCTTGTGGCTTCCTCTCAGCGATTTAATGATGTCTTGTGATAAATTGATGTCATCAGAGTTTACCTTCCGGCCTCTCTACTGTTATCATTAATACGCAATTAGAATAGCGCGATATATAATAAAACACAAACTGACTTTGATTAATTGAACTGAACAACGTTTCAAGGTTGTGTCCCTCTTCGTAATGTTCGAAATAAGATACGAATATTGAGAAGTGAAAAACACACAGAAATGCTGAAATTTAAAACTTCAAGGGGATCATTCTGCATCCCATCTAATACTAAAAGACATATTCAAGTTTCACTTGTTTTCACTGATTAAAACAAGAAGAAAAAACAAGAAAAATAAAGGAAAAATGGGAAGAGAACTCTTACTAAAAAAGTTATATATATATATATATATATATATATATATATATATATATATATATATATATATATATATATATATATATATATATATGTATGTATATATATACACGACGAGTTTCTTTCAGTCTCCATCTACCAAATCCTCTCACAAGGCTTTGGTCATCCCGAGGCTTTAGTAGAAAATATTTGCCGAAGATACCACGAAGTAGGACTGAACCCGGAACCATGTGGTGGGGAAGCAAACATTTTCCCACACATCTCATACCTGCGCCTGTCTTAAGTTCAAATGCCAGCGGAGTCAACTTTGGCTTCCATCCTTCTGCGGTCCCTAAAGTTTAAGGTTGGTAGCATTCACTCAGACCGCCTCTGCTTGAATGAGAAACAAATCAGGAGTCTTGGATAGGAAAACCTTTAACAGAGTCGGGCAAAATGCTTTGCTTAATCGTTTCGGTTATTTCGATTGTGTGATGTCAAATCCGGCATATCGAGTGCTTTGCTTTTCATTCCTCCTAATTCGATACCATAATGTACCAGTTATATACTGGGATCGACGTAACCGACTTGGTGGTGGTGGTGGTGGTGGTGGTGGTGGCGGTGGCGGCGGCGGTGGTGGTGGTGGCGGCGGCGGTGGCGGCGGCGGTGGCGGCGGCGGCGGTGGTGGTGGTGGTGGGGGTGGGGGTGGGGGTGGCGTTGCTATTGACGCCGGCAGTGTTGGCGCCGATTCCTCTGTTGCTGTCTTAAGATCTGCAACATCAAGAAACTAGTACAGGTAAATGGTGACGAATTAGTTGAAACGATTTAGTGACAGAAGAGAAGCAACAGCAGCAGAGGCAGCAGCAGCAGAGGCGGCAGCAGGAGTAGCGGCAGGAGTAGCGGCAGGAGTAGCGGCAGGAGTAGCGGCAGGAGTAGCGACAGGAGCTGCAGCGGCAACAACAACAACAAGAGAAAATTTAAAATTACTGATAATTGAAAATATTAGCATCGCAAG
>NC_142941.1:51911330-51913830 GCF_046866305.1 Octopus bimaculoides
GGTCGCAGTCAAATGACTGAAACAAGTAAAAGAATATATATATATATATATATATACATCATCGACCGCACATACTCAATGCATGTGTTTTCTTGTTCGTCGGTTCGCTGCGGCCATCGCTCTGGAGACGACTCCCGCATAGCACTGGATGTTAGAATACCTGAAAGTCATATACAAGTGAGACACCGTGCTTCCAGTTCCATCCAAGGATGATGGGTACCGACATTTCGCTTCTTACAGTTTTCGTCCACCAAACCTACTTACAAGACGTTGGTCGACCCGATGCTGTTATAGAAGACACGCGGTGGGACTGAACCGGAAACCATGTAGCTGGCAAGCAAACTTTTTACCACACAGCTACATCTATACATTTACAGAGACATGCACGCGCGCGCGCGCTCATATGTGTGTGTGTTGTGTGTGGGTGTTGTGTATATATGCAGGTATTTATATATATATGTATATATATATATATATATATATATATATGACGCACTATCTCTTTTGGAATTTCTGTATCGATAATTTTGCATAAACTAAACACTAGACGCAGAAATCCACAGGTTAAACAAACAGCAATTGATCAACAGGTATTTTGAAAAACTATTGGACAAAGAGTCACGGAACAACACAACACAAGTAGAATAACAACAAAAACAACAACGAAATAAAAGGAAATAAAAATAAAATTCGACAGACACCAAACCTATTAAATATGCACAAATCATACGGCTAGTGAATGATATAAATCAAATGAACACCAACCGCAGAATAGGTGAGCACATGATCAGAAACCCACGTAAACCAAGAAAGAAAACGTGTTGCAACAAACTATATATTAACGTGAGTAATATACTATTAAAGCAACTAAAATTAAAAAGTTTCTGAAGAATAATAAATCAGAAACTTCTAAACCCAGGAGCTGGTGACTAATGACCAATGTGGTTTATAAATTTCTATTGTAAACGTGTAGGTTGTAAATTTCATGACTATGGCTGATATTCTGGCAGTATCTTCAGCTGTTTACTATGGGGTTGCAGAGTAGAGGAATTGCAATATTTATACAGGAAACGAGGCGGTGAGGTGCCAGAAACGTTAACACGCCGGACAAAATGTTTAGAGTCCATCTTTAAGTTTTTGCGTTCAAATTTCACCGACGTCGACTTTGCCTTTCATCCTTTCGGGATCGATAAATTAAGTATCAGTTGCGTTCTGGGGTCGATCTGATCGACGGTTCCCCTCCCTAAAAATTTCGGTCCTTGTGCCTAGAAGAGAAAAGAATATTTATACAGGAAACAATGCGGTGAGGTGGTAGAATTGTTAGCACGCCAGACAAAATGCTTAGAGTTCGTCTTTAAGTTCAAATTCCGCTGAGATCGACTGTGTCTTTTATCCTTTCAAGATCGATAAAATAAGTACCAATTTATACTGGGGTTGATGCCTCCCCTCTCGACCTTGCTGGACTTGAGCCAAAGAAAATTTCAAATTAATATATCTACACGAAACAACACAAAGCAAAACAGTGGAGATGTATGTTGGTAATACATCTATACGCTGTTGAATTCCACCGAAAATATGTTTAAAGAGAAATTAATATATGCACTTGAAAGAACATTAGATTAACATACCGCTGGGGCTATTATTTAATGTATATTTAAACGAAAAACGGCACTAGTTGTAATATTTCGTCTGAGAGAAATTTCTGAAAAAGATAACTATTTTGACAGATTCAAGAACTTACTCGTAAAGCAAGTTGATTCCAGGTAACTATGTTTCGCCCTGATTTAGTCCCTTCAGTGACAAATAAAACAGAGGTTCTGAGCTAAGGCAAAAATGCTTCTTCCAATACAGAAATCGATCAACAAAACATTTACTGATTCGTCCGAAAGCTACTTAAGCTAAATTTAAATTCACATACAATAATGAAAGAGTCTATTTTTCTAAAATTTATTTATGTATTTTATAATTTCATTGCAATTGTATTTTGCCTATTACAATAGCTACTGTGTAAGCTTTCTCTGTGAACTTTTGGGAATGACACATCAATTTGGGTCTTCATTAATCACACTGAGATAAACGGGGAGAGAATTTAACGAAGGACTTATTTAAACAATCACCCGAGAAGGAACATTTTACACCTTGGATGCAAGATAATGATTGCGCAACATCTCACCAATGTAGTAATTGTGTAAGAATGTGTTGAAACAATTGGAATGGTTTTACATAATAAATAATGCCGTTAATTGCATTTTCTATCATTTATCTACGTAAAATGTAGAATATATATATATATATATATATATATATATATATATATATATATATATATATATATATATACAAATGTGGAAGAGTACTGTCTGTAAATTTTTCACCCACAAACTTTCCAAAGGGACAGTTGTAAAAAGAGAAAAGAGAGCGATATAGCTTTGCTCAAAATTGGGATTGGTTTTTGGACACGTTCTTTCGACCTGATTTCTTTCCCTCCAGTCAGGAATAG
>NC_142941.1:51918830-51923830 GCF_046866305.1 Octopus bimaculoides
ATTGATACACACATATATATATAATAGTTATGTGTGTATATATATATATATATATATATATATATATATATATATATATATATATATATATATATATATATAGTATTATATTTATGCATATATAGTTATATATATATATATATAGTTATATATATATATATATATATATATATATATATATATATATATATATATATATATATATATATATATATATATATATACATATATATATATAAAGATATACATATATATATATAAAGATATATATATATATATACATATATATAGGCAATTATATATAATTACATATATATATAGTATTATATATATGTATACATAGTTCTATATATATTTTTAAAAACATTTTGTATATATATATATATATACGCACGCATATACCTGCATTATATATCTCCATGTGTCTATATGTCTACGTCCGTGTGTATGAGTGCGTGTCTGTGTGTGTTCGCGTGTGTAAATATTAATGCTTATAAATATGACTTAGTATGGAAATATACGTGTGTATATAAGGTGTATAAATAAATGTATATATGATTATATATATATATATGTGTGTGTGTGTGCGTGTGTGTGTGTGTATGTATGTATATATGTATGTATTTATTATGCATCACAATATGAGATATTAGGCTCTTCTATCAGTCTCCCTTTGCATGCCGACTCCTTTGTATATACATACATATGTATATATGTACATATATATATATTTGTATATATTTTCATATATATATATATATATATATATATATATATATATATATATATATATATATATATACGTACACACACATATACATACATACATATATATGTATATACGCATACATGCACACATACATACACACATGCATGCAGTTATACTTAGACTCACAGACATTGACACACCCACTCACACACATCGTCGGGATCAACGTTTCTTTCTTCCATTTCTTGTAGACAAGACAAAATTTCAATCAAGTAAAACTAATCCCGATTATTTCAAAAAAAAAAAAAAGACACAAAGAACAAAGAGAATCGAACCCAAGAATTTTATACACTTCCGCTTCATTCTACATAAAAGAAACTGCAATGATGCGAGAATTCCAACCCTAAGTAGTTTCTAGCATTTCCATTCCACTCTCCCCACCCCCTTTTACCAACCCGATTTTGTAGAATTTCCTGTAAACAACACGTCAAACTGATAGAACAATGCGATTTGTCAAACGCCACCTGTAAAATATATAAACATTTTCATTTTTATATATGCCGCATCGTATTCAATAAGATTGGATGTCAGATGTACTCGTTACCATTCCATGTCTTGTCCAGTTGTCGAAGATTTGCTTCTTCCCAAAATTGGTAATCAATTTCTAACATTCTTTAAAATTGTAGGGCGGGGAGCTGGCAGAATCGTTATTACAACGGACAAAATGTGTAACTGCATTTTATCCGTCTTTATATCCATGAGTCGATGTAATGGACTTTCCACTTCCGCTAAATTGCTGGTCTTGTGCCAAAATTTGAAACGAATATTGTTTAGAATTCTATCACATTTATGTTTCTTTTTTTTTTGTTTTTGTATTTACAAGATTCTTGATGTGAAATTGTGTATTGAAACAGACCTTGTTTGTTGAGAGGGTCGTTATTTCAGCAATAAGCATACGCCCTGTTTCCGTTACATTTCCGTTATTATTATTATTATTATTATTATTATTATTATTATTATTATTATTATTATTATTATTATTATTACAGTAGTGGTTGTTGTTGTTGTTATTATTATTATTTAGTATTATTCACGTGCTTTCATTGCACTACCGAGCGCAGCTCTGTGTGGCTTGGTTATGTGTTGTGGTTTGTTGTGGTGCTCTTATTTCCCCGGTATTGAAAGAGCTTTACGTAGGATGTGCGCGGTGATTTATACATTTGTAAGTCCTCGTGTTTTGGTTATGTATTTGTCTGAATATGTTTTAATCATGCTTAATGCACCTATTATTATTATAGGGATTGTTTCTGCTTATAGGCTCCCAATTCGGGTTACCTCTATTTCCAGATCTTTGTATTTTGAGAGATTGTCTGTCTCTTTTAGTAATTTTCATCTGTTGGCATTGAATATGATTTATATGTCACATGTACTTGTCTCCCTTCCATGTCCTGACTTTTGCTTCTTCCCAAAATGGTTAATCAATTTCTAAATATTATTATTATTATTATTATTGTTATTAATGTTTTATTTCTCAGAGCGCTCGGTCTTGTTTGTTCTGGTAGATCCTGTGAGAACGGACAACAGCCTGCTGTCAGAGCTCTCACAGGGCCTCTTCCTGCACATTATAAGCTTTAATACTCGGTTGTTAATTACCGTGGGATACATTCAACATCCAAGTACCAATCTCAAAATCCTGGCTGACCCTATCAGCGCAATATTTGAGGACTGTCCATGTGCATAGATATATATGTGCATACGTGTGTGCGTGTATGCGATTGTGTGACATACATACATATGCACGCACATTCATATATACATGTATGTATCTGTGCATGTATGTATGTATGAATGTATACATATATATACATATATATATATATATATATATATATATATATATATATATATATATATATATATATATATATATGTATATATATATATATATATATATATATATGCATATCAATACAAATCGATATACGCACATATAGACTCACATACAAACTCACCCACACGTGTATACACGCACATACACACACATATATATATATATATATATGTATGCATACGTGTGTGTGTGTGTGTGTGTGTGTGTGTGTGTGTGTGTGTGTGTGTGTGTGTGTGTGTATTCACTCACAAATACACGTATTTATATAAACTTATATCGAAATGTGTTTGTGGGAAGTGAGAAGAAGAAGAAGAAGAAGAAGAAGAAGAAGAAGAAGAAGAAAAAGAAGAAGAAGAAGAAGAAGAAGAAGAACAAGAACAACAACAACAACAACAACAACAACAACAACAACAACGAAGATAACTGCACAAATTGTTAGGAGAGGAAAAGTGATTGTAAAAGAACATAACGATACGGTGATGGAACTGAAAGAGACTGAGAGAAAGAGAGAGAGGTAGAGATAATGAGAGAGGAAAGAGAGAACGACGACGAAATAAACTAATAGTAGAGAGGGAGATAATGTGTGACTTAGAAAGACACAGAAATGAAAGAGGGCGGTTGACAAGGAGGAAGACAAGACGTATATGCAGAGATAGAGAGGAGAAGAGAAAGGGAAGAAGAGAGGTAGAGGGAGAGAGAAAGCGTTTGGTAGAAGTTTTGTGTGAAAGAAGGGAATGAAGAGAAGAAAAGGGAAAATAATATTGGTTTTTCTTTTCACATTCAGAAAAATAACGATTCCTAAACAGCCATATGTTAATAGAGACCTATCTATAAGTACATGTAAAATGAGTGTTTGTTGACCAAAGTACAGTTTGTGTCTGTGTGTTGTTACATATATATTGTGATTTGAGTTAGAGACAGAGGTCGATCATACATGGAAAATCGATTGGTGTATAGAAATTCAGTGTTGTTGTTTTTTCTTCTTCTTCTTCTTCTTCTTCTTCTTCTTCTTCTTCTTCTTCTTCTTCTTCTTCTTCTTCTTCTTCTTCTTCTTCGCTATCACTTCACATGTCTTAACATAAGATTTCACTGTGTAATTGTTACATTACTACCGTTAGTTCAAAGATGCGGAAATTTTCGCAACCAATGTGTCTCTATTGTATATTAGTATTTTGGTGTGCTTGTTCACAGAGACCAGTCTGTGTTTGTGGTATGTATGTTTGTGTGTATGTATGTATGTATGTATGTATGTATGTATGTCTTTCTCTGTGCAGACATGGAAATACACACTCTTACCAATGTGTATATAAACTCACCCACGCATAGGTGACTGTCTCCCTGCTTGTCTATCTATCAGTCTATCTCTGTCTATTCCTCTGTCGGTCTGTATATCAGGCTGTTTATCAATTTAACTATCTATATATATATTAATAATAATAATATGTGACTAATTGTCACATTTATATATACATATATACACACACACATAAAGAATGAGGGATGGCTATGATACTATACAGAAGCGTCTAGTTAAGAAGTTGGTATATTTTTCACTATTAAAGTTAGATGCTACCCCTTCATGGATCTTCCAAATATACGGAAGATTCATGGAAGCTGTGTATGGCATTAAACTGTATACGATGGTGAGACTTCATTTCGCGAGTTTTGGCGTTTTTGAGAAGCGTGAAGTCACCTTTTACCCACAATTACGCCCACGTACATTCTGCAGTACCTGACAGAGTCCCATCTGTGGGTTTGAATGAATTTTTGTAAGGGTGAAGGAACATGCTTCAGTAGTTAGAGCGTCGCGCTCACAATAATGAGGTAGTGAGTTCGATTCCCGGATCAGGCTGCGTGTTGTATTCTTGAGCTTTATTTCACGTTGTTCCAGTTTACTCAGCTGCAGAAATGAGCTGCGGCATCACTGGTGCCAAGCTGTATCGACCCCTTTGCCTTCCCCTTGGATAACATCGATGGCGTGGAGAAGGGAGACTGGTATGTATGGGCGACTGCTAGTCTTCCATAAACAGCCTTGCCCGGACTTGTACCTAGAAGGGAAACTTTCTAGGTGCAATCTCATGGTCATTTCAAGATAGATTGATACCCTTTAAGGATGGATTGAGCTCCTTAACTGTGGTGAAAGCAATGAATCTAAGGAGAAGAAATTATCTAACTGACCCCAAGCTTAACGGCTGACGATAATTAAGGTTACAGGGGTGGATTAGTTTAAATTTCTCTTCGCTTTAAATCCATATTTACTAAAACTAAAATATACGAAGTTTAACAGACGATCAGAAAGGTCGATGTGTGTCTCATGAAAAAAAAAAATGAAATGTAAAAATAACCAGAAAATTTGTGTATTGAAAAAATATATTCCTTGAAAAATTATTTTTGAAAATG
>NC_142941.1:51926330-51931330 GCF_046866305.1 Octopus bimaculoides
TATAAACAGAATACTATAATCGTTAGGAGAGACGAGACGTGATTGTATCGAGAGCTGCTTTCCCATTCAAGTACTAAAATCCTCATGTCTATCATATTTCCCGGTCCAGAAGTGTGTTTTGAAACGGTCTTTGCAGCCATCTAAATGTTATATTAATAATTAAGGTTTTGTAGTAATTCTTTGGGATGATTAAGGGGGGAAAATCATGTTCTCACCGATAGGTCAATGATATGTGATACATTGACCGGATAATCTTGGTTATGATTTATGATATTTCAGTATCCTACTCCGCCACAGTATTAAGTGTGATGTATAAAGGATCATGGGTAAGGCCAAAAACAACGCCAAGTAAATGCAAGGTAAATCACAAGAAAACAAATATATGAATATATGTAGACTTACTTTGTATTCAATATTTCGGGGTTATGACTCCGTTTTCAAGAAAATAAACGAATGTTGTCGAAGTGCATGAGTGTGTGAGCGTGCGTGGAGTGGGCATGCGCGGAAAGATGTTCCTATATCAACAAGCTAGCTTCCTGTAACTCTCCTCTGTTGTTGAGCTTAGGTTTCTTTTGTGTATGAGGATGGTCTCAAAGATTCTAAGGTTGCCCCTGTTCCACTGTGTCGCCTTGATGTGCACTATGAATTCCCGGGTCTGGCATTTTCTGTAGATATTTTTTATGCTGCGTATTATTTTCGCATTGGTTTTGATTTTAGGCACAAGGCCAGCAATCTCGGACGAATGGATAAGTCGATTACATAGACCTCAGTGCTCATGTGGCACTTATTCTTTAGACTCCAAAATGATGAAAAGGAAAGCCGAACTCAGAGCGTGGAGTCAGGCGGAATTCCAATAAGCCTTGCGTGCTAACGATTCTGTCCGCTCGCTGCCTTAAAAGATAAAAGGCACAGTCTGGGAACGTAAAGACGGACGAAATACTATTAAAGCGTAGCAGCCACATCTTTCCTTTTCTGGGTAAAGGAGCCATTTACGCGTGATATAGATGTCACATTCCATGAAAGCATGCGTAATATCCTGGAAAAGAAAAACAACCCGTGAAACAAAGCTCCGCTGCAGGGAAACTCAAACTTTCCAGGTGACACAACGGGTCACGGGTAGTCTAGTGTATGTATATATATATATATATATATATATATATATATATATATATATATATACATATCCGTATCACGTCCTCACTTTGTAGTTTTTTTGTTATTGTTTTTTGTGTTTTTTTTAACTTATATGACGCACGCTCACACGGACCCTGGCCTTTCAACTGGATTTTATATATATATATATATGTGTGTGTGTGTGTATGTATGTATGTATATATGTGTGTGTATGTATGTATACACACACACATACACACGAGGGATTTCATTCAGTTTCTGTCTACCAAATCCACTCGCAAATCTTTGGTCGACGAGTAGAAGACATTTTGTCGAAGGTGCCACAAAATGGGGCTGAACCCGGAACCATGTGGTTTGAAAGTAAACTTCTTACCACACATTCACACGTGTCCCTAATTACAAATTTTTGATTGAATCCCTCAAAATACATGCATACATTAACAGACTCATACATCAGCGAGGGGTTTCTGCGCAGTTTCTATCTACCAATTACCACTGAACGGATAGATGTGAACCGGGTGCTATGCTGAAGGAAATTATCCAAATTATTGCTCAGTAGCATTTGAACTTGTATGCAGTCATACCTACTGGTATTCGTTACCGAAAATTTAAGAATAAGAGTTCATTTTCTATAAGCACGATGCTGTATATGTGGGGACGACAGTGCGTGCAGACAAGATACGAACTACCGACCTTCTACATTGTAGGCTTGTGTACTAACGACTGATTTGACCAACCCCTACGCCCGTCTCTCATACCACAAGGTCGTAGCCATTATAGTAAGGAATCTTCGACGCTGATGTTCGATATAGCAGCAACAGAAGTGGCAGCAGCAGCAACAGCAGTACCAGTAGTAGTAGTAGTAGTAGTAGTAGTAGTAGTAGTAGACAACAATATTACTTGCTTTTAAGAGGGAACGCAAAATAGAATTTTACTCGGCACCCTGCCGTTCGCGCTATGCATTGTGGGTATGTTTCCTCCAGTTTCCATCGCAAATTCCCTGAATTGTGCTCTTTCTGATTGGAAGCTTTATAAAATTGCGTTTTACATAAATATGCAGCCACACAGGCACACACACACACACGCACAATAATAGAATTCCACACGTACATGCATATATATACGTGTTTGTGCTTATGCATAAGAATATAACGATGCAAATAAACACAATTAGGCTTGACACATATAAATATATGAATACACACACACACGCACATATATGTGTGTGTGCATGTATATATATATATATATATGTATATATATATATATATATATATATATATATATCTATATATATATATATATATATATATATATATATATATATATATATATATATATATATATATATATATGTATATATAGAGAGAGAGAGATATATGCGTACGTACATATATATACATATATACATATATATATATATATATATATATATATATGTGTGTGTATGTGTGTGTGTGTGTGTGTGTGTGTGTGTGTGTGTGTGTGTGTGCATGGATATATATATGTATATATATATATAAATATACATATATATATGTGCATACATAGATTAGATATACGTAGATACATATAACTACGTTTTCATAAAGATAACCACGCACACACACGCATAAATACATACATACATACATACGTACATACATACATACATACATACATACATACATACACACACATATACATCAGTGATAGTGTGTGAGATATGGATGTTATTTGAGGTCAAACCGTCGTGCCATTCTTTACTATGTCCTACTAAACAATGAAATCATTAAGTTTACTAATATCATTTTATATTACCTTTCGGCTTCACCTCCACATGACGAAGATTAAATGCAATTATCAGGACAAAAAGGTGAAAAACATGAGTAACTAAGTCTCATTTGATCCCCGGAGAGAAAAAGAAAGAAAGAGGCTGAGAATGGACTTGCAGTTTTTATGGCATCCTGCAGCGTGGAGTGAAGTCTTATGATTGCATAAAGCATTATCTTTGGTATTATGATTTTACAAGCTTTTATCTTTGTATCTCCTCTATTTGTAGAGCTAAGACGTTAAGGTCTTCGTGGAAAATTTGGGAATTTGTATGGAAACATAAGAGAAAGCAAGGCTGTGTCATAGAAAAGACGGTTATATTTGTCTAATTGCATTTACTTTGCCTTGAGTAGGTAAATATTTACAAACTGCTGTGGGAATGGTTATGCAAACATTGGGGTTTGTATTTGAATTAAATTTGTTTTAAGATGCTCCCGACATTGTTGTGGTTTAAGCTTAATATTCATTTCAAATTTGGCAGAACGCCTGCAGTTTAAGGGGGGAATGATAAGTCGATCACATTGACATCAGTCTTCAACTGTTACTTGTTTTATCGACCCTGAAAGGATAATAGGCAAAGCCGACCTCGACAGCATTTGAACTCACAATGCAAAGACGGGCGAAATCCTAAGCATCATGGCCCGGCGTGCTAACGTTTCTGCCAGCTCGCCGCTTTGGTTAAGCTTAAAATTCTCTACTTCCGTTCCATAAGTAAAGTGAAGTAAAGCTAACTTATGCCTCTGCAATTAATAACAGTTTCTAATTTAGGGAGAAGGCCAAGAAAGGAGTTAGTCAAATACATCGACCTCAGTACTTGGTTGGTAGTATATTTTATCGGCTCGGAAAGTTGAAAGCAAAGTTTACCTCCTCGTTATTTTAATTCCCCACATGAAGACCCAAAAGAAATATCGAAATATATTTCTTCCAATATTCAAGGCGATTCTGCCAGTTTGGTGCTGTACTTACTAACAAGAGAACGGTGATTTGATTCGATGAAGTAGTTCTATACGAAATGTAAATTTTTTTCCAGTTATTTTGCAGATTATCAATATCTGTACAGATTCTTTCTGACAGCAACATGTAAACTGGCTTGAACTGCAAAAGAACCGATGGAATTTTAGAGAAGGAAGAAATAATAGAAAAGAAGGAAATCAGGCGCGCGTGTGATAAATGAGAGATAAGAAGAACAAAAGGGGAATGAATGGAAGAAGCGTGAAAATTAGAGAGCTAGAGAAAGAGAGAGGGGGAGGAGAGGGAGATAAGGAAAGAGGGAGAAAGTGAAAGAGCTAGAGAGATCAAGTGAAATTAAATTAAGAAAATATAGATCAGAGAGAAAAATAAGAAGGTGCAATTTAGTGCAGAAAAAAGAATGAGGGAGATGAAAGTAGAAGTAAAGATGTGAGAGAAAGATTAAAGGCAAGTGAGGTATTAATGGAAGTGATGTAAGTGTTGAAGAACGATGAGAGAGTGCCAGAAGAACAAATGAATAAATAAATAAAAATGGTGAAGTTTTGGAATCATAACGTTTGTTCATCTATATTTAAGAAATAAGTTAGTCGAAATGGCTGACACCTCGTACTTGTAAAGATTATGCTGATCTTTATTTATTTTTTCCATATTACTGCATTAAGAAATCTATTTTAGCCTACGACTTTGAAGATTCTAATAGGAACTGGATAGATGTTATTCTTTGATATGCGGCACCAGAGATTCCAAATGCCCAATAGTTTGGAATGTTTGACTGTGATAATGATTCTTATCGATTCGGTGTATGCAGTTGAAACTGCATTTAATTAAAATAAACATCTTTGTTTCTTACTTATTGTATATATATACCGTTGAGAGGTATGTCGCTGTGGAATTTCTGTCTGAAAGAAAATCTACTCATACCCAGGCTGTGTTGTGAACACAATTTATATGGAATCGAGACAAACACCGTCCCAGTAATCCCCGACAACAACGCCAGACGCGTTGCAGCCTCCCTGAGCTTTCTCAGTGACGTTTACTCAGCAGTCAGATACTTAGAAGAGATTTCCCAACTCCAGTTTATAGGA
>NC_142941.1:51941330-51948830 GCF_046866305.1 Octopus bimaculoides
CTATCCCCACCTTTGAAAACATAGTTTAGCTCTTTAACAATTTGGTTAACATAATCTTAGATACAGCAGTATGTCTGAAAAAAAAAACGAGATGACTGTGACAAAATACCGCCATGGCTATGTTTGTAAGAAGATTGCTTTCCCACCATAATCAGCACCGACAACAACAATAAGAACGACAACGACAACGACAGCAAGAATAGCGACCACAACAACTACTACTAAAACTACTACTACTCCTACTGCTGCTGCTGCTGCTGCTGCTGCTACTACTAGCACTACTACTACTACTAATACTAATACTAATACCAGTGCTGCTGCTGCTACTACTACTAGCACTGCTACTACTACTACTACTACTACTACTACTACTACTACTACTACTACTACTACTACTACTACTACTACTATAACTGCTGCTGCTGCTACAACTACTACTACCACTACTACTACTACTGCTACTGCTACTACTGATACTACTACTACTGCTACTACTACTACTACACCAACAACAATAGCACTTGGGAACAACTGATGTCAATTTTCAGCAAGAATAGAGAATGTGTTGCCAAGAACCGTTTGAACCTCGTATTGACATGATGTAGTTCTTCTCTTAGAAATGGTCGAACTAATATCGAAGTATTGATCTTGTTCGCAAAATCTCTCTCTACATGACAATATTATTATAAAGTGGTAGATGGAAATTTCAATGATTGGATGTACATTTATATCTGCAATGGCGTCCAATATGCATAGGTTGTGTGAGTGTGTGTGTGTGTGTGTGTGTGTGTGTGTGTGTATGAGGAATGGGGTTTATATGTCGTTTCGGAGTGGGAGGGTAACAGAGAGTAGAGGAAGGTTGTAAAATGAGAGAAAGATAGATAGAAAGAAAGAAAGAAAGAGGGAAAAAGAGTGACAGACATACAGACAGACAGTCAGTAAGTGAATATATGAAATTCTTACTATGTACGTGAATATGAGTGTCTGTATGCGCGTGTATGTTACTCTCTAAGTTTATGAGCTCTCTTTGTTTTTGTATATATATATATATATATATGTATGTATGTATATATACATACATTCTTATACACACACACACACACATACACACACACACACACACACACACATATATATATATATATATATATATATATATATATATATATATATATATTGTTATCGCCATGCTAACATGGTAGTCCAGGAAAATAGAACGAATGTTGTCGTTGATTAGCTCCAAGAGGCCATCGCCTGTAGCTAGCTAAATGATACACGAACCTGTGTCCATCATAACCTTCGAACAGGGGAGGTCAGCCCCTTCTCCTTGCTGGCCTGGCATCCAGAGACTAGTTTCGGGATATTTGCCCCTTATCAACGTAGAGCGGCCAAACCCAGCGGCGTGGCTGCTGACCGTCTATTCGAAGGATTATTTACCTAAATTCAGTGGAATGCATCCACTGGTTTTCACTGGTGTAGATATTTTATCACCACGTGGACACCATTATCACAGCCTGTACATTATTTTCACCACGTGGATACAGTTATCACCACGTGGACATTACCATCTCCACTGTTATTTATTGCTGATCAAGCTAACCTGCAGAGGTTTGTATTTAATAAGATATTTTGTTTGTATTTAGCAAGATATTTCAAAGAAACTCATCACAAACAGATAATAGAAAATGCATCACAGAATCTCTTCGTAGGTGGATTATTACACATGCGAGAGTAACGCTCATATTCTATGTATCTGCATGGATGAAGGAGAGATGAAAAAAAAAACAAATGAAATAAAAGACAGCTAAAAAAATATTTTTTGAAGAAAGCCGAAAGTGATTAAGAAATAAAATGACAATTTTAGGAAGGACGACTTGATTTCTTGTAAATTGACTTAATAAAATATTTAAAGAAAATACTTGACTAATCAACGGAGAAATGTTTCGTCTCATTAGCATTATTTTTTTATAGGTCTTTTACAACAGGTAATTATAATCAATACCTCCACCTCAACTCTACCAGACACACACAAAAAATATAAATAGATTAATAACAACGACTTGTGATAGGAAGTGCTTAAGGTAGATTGTTTTATAATGTATTAGTGCAAACTTTACTTCCATCTGTAATTGAAACAACACGTGATAGACTGCAAGAAGATTTTTGTAAACAGTAGAATAATAAGAAATAAATAAAATGAAGACAAAAAGAAATTCGTTGAATATTTTATTTACAATTTTAATGAATGTTTGTTTCAACGAAAAACAAAACAAAACGAAAATGAAAAAAAAAAAGGAAAAAAGAAAAAAACATTTTGAAATGCGAAGAAAACACTTCTAGCAAATGTTGTGTGCTTGAATGAGAACAAAACATAAGTCATTTTGTATTGTGAGAATTTTTTTTCTTTTCGTTTTGAATCTAGATTTATATTTTAGTGTAAATAATTTAGTTCCATGATTGAAAAATTAGCTCCGTGTTTATTAAACAAAAAATTAGTGTAATTAATGTTTTCATTTGTAATCATCTGGCAGCCATTACGCTTCTGCTATATTTATTTGTTGTCCGTACTAATTCGCCCTGTACTAACATTTAATACACTGCATCTATTATATATGAGCGCACCATACGTATCGAATGATGGGCTTCTTTTGGATCAATATGGCAGCCAAATCTCAAACGTGTTACATTACTAAAATGCTGATCACCCGATACTGAGTATTAAGTATAAAGCGCACAGGACCAAAAGAATGGCTAGAAATAGAAGCCAAATTACCCTCGAAACACATTCCACTAGTCCAGAGCAAAAAAAAAACATTAAAAAAAAAACAGGCATAGGCGTAACTGTGCGGCAAAGAAGTTTGTTTACCGAACCAATGGCATTAGGTTCAGTCCCATTGCACAGCAACTTGTGCAGTTGCCTTGTACTATAGACCCGGGGCGACCAAAGCTTTACGAAGGGATTCGGTAGATGGAAGTTGAAAGGAGCCTACCATATATGTGTGTGTGTGTGTGTGTGTGTGTGTGTGTGTGTGTGTGTGTGTGTGTGTGTGTGTGTGTGTGTGTGTGAGTGTCTTTGTGCTTGATGTTGCTCCTCCAACGATGCTTGACAACAGGTGGTAATAACGTAGCAGTTCGATAAAAGATATCGATAGAATAAGTATCAGGCTCAAAAGAATAAGTGTTTGGATAGATTTATGCATAGTCACTTGACGGAAAATATCAGAGCATTGATTCTTTAGTACTACTACACGACTTGTTCAGTCAACCGTGTCAGCCTTAACTTACGACGCTAAATATTATCATTTAACTTTAACCCATTGTCACTTGATACGAACACACGAACGTAGTGGGGAACATACGAAAATTTCTAAGACCAGTCATGTGACTGTCCTCTACTAATCAAACCCTATTCAAAACATATACTAATTTGAGCCATGAAGTCCCTATAAAAATAGGGCAAGCTTCCTTCCATTGCGATTTTTCCATTTTTTTAATTCATTTATATAAACATATAGTGGCGTACGTACACTTTTGTTCAAGTTATAGTAAATATGTGTGTGTGTGTGTGTGTGTGTGTGTGTGTGTGTGTGTGTGTGTGTGTGTGTGTGTCTGTGTGTATTCTTTTACTTGTTTCGGTCATTTGACTGCGTCCACGCTGGAGCACCGCCTGTTAGTCGAAGTAATCGACCCCAGGACTTATGCTTTGTAAGTCCGGCACTTATTCTATTGGACCCTTTACCCGAAACGCTAAGTTACAGGGATGTAAGCACACCAACATCGGTTGTAAAGCGATTCGAGGGGAAACACAGGCACAAAGTCAAGCACACGCGCACACACACACACACACACACACACACACACACATATATATATATATATATATATATATATATATATATATATATATATATATATATATATATATATATATATATATACGACGTGCTTGTTTCAGTTTCCGTCTACAAAATCCACTCAAAAGGCTTTGGTCGGCCCGAAGTTATAGTAAAATACACGCGTTGGAACTGAATCCGGAACCATGTGGTTGGGAAGCAAGCTTCTTACCACAAAGGTACGCCTGCACATGTAGATAGATAGATAGATAGATAGATAGATAGATAGATAGATAGATAGATAGATAGATAGATAGATAGATAGATAGATTTAAATAAAATGACGTGCAGCGAGGGAACAGCTACAATGTAATCTCATCAACTTATCTTCCTCAAACCAAACATATAAGTTTCTTCTGTGAACTTTTCATTTCTGAGAAAAATTCTTAAGTTTTATAAATTTCAGTTTCTTCCTAACGTATTTGAAGAAAGATCCTTTCATTTCTTCCTTTTTTTCTTTTTTACCATTTATAATTCCTGTTCTATTTGCACATATTTTTGTTAGCAGGAATATTTCTATTGTTATATCTTCCCAGTCGTGATGAATAATGGTTCTCATAATAATGCTAAACCAAAATTATCAATTATCAATTATCAATTATCAAGATTTTCAGTTTAAAAAAATAAAAAGATTTCTGTTCGTTTTGCTTTATTTTGTTTTAATATTTCCGAGTTTCCATCACGTGTGCCGCTGTGGACTTCATTGTAAAACTCCAATACATGACAATTAAATAATACATTTGCTTGCATATATATATATATATATATATATATATATATATATATATATATATATATATATATATATATATATATATATATATATATATATATTTATACATGTATATATATGTATATATATATATATATATATATATATATATATATATATATATATATATACACACATGCACACACATATATCCACACATATATATATACAACTTCCCCTATTTCTCATTGTCTCTTGCTATGTCTCTCTCTATCTCTTTCTCTCTCTCTCTTCCTCTCTGTATCTCTTTTCTCCCCTTATATATATATATATATATGTATATATATATATATATATATATATATATATATATATATATATATATATATATATATATATATATTATATATATATATATATATTATATATATATATATATATAAATTTATATACAGATGCAGACATATACGTGTACCTAGATATATACATACAGTCATACAAAAGCATATATATCTACATATACGCACATAGAGTTACACACATACAAACACTCGTATATATAAAAAAAAATTGCATGTCTATCACAGCATCCTCTCGATTTTTGCTTTGTTTTTTATGCTTTTTTTTATGTTTTTTTTACTGCGCATGTGCCGATGTGCACTGTCATTTCCGCTACTTGATATTATTTTCTTGGCGCGAATTCATTGTTGTTCAAAGTATTCGTTTGTGCAACTTCTGCTTGATTAATTTACATTCCGTTTCAAATACCTGAACATGATAATTCTGTTGTTTCATTAATATTTCGTTCTTTCAAGCTTGCTTCTTCCACCTCTGTCATCACATGTCACATACACGCACACGCATGTGCAGACATAAACACACATAGAGTGAGAGAGAGAGAGAGAGAGAGAGAGAGAGAGAGAGAGAGAGAGAGAGAGAGAACGCGAGAGAGAACGCGAGAGAGAACGCGAGAGAGAAATGCAAAGATGCACGTGAAACGCACAGCAAATGCACATCCATACCACGAAACACGCATACAGGCGGCACTACACGCGCATCAACAAGAATAACTACAACAAAGCCATGGACGAAATACATCGCAGCAAATGCACAGAGGGACAATTGCGCCGAAGCAGATTCATCGAATCACTCTCTAGTTTCTCGATCTACCAAAAATAGTAGCCACATCTCCCTCATATCATTGCCTCCTGACATTATGTGTTCTTAGGTCTTCACACGAAGCAAAACACATGATGGTCACGAATGGAATGTGAAAGGACTGAATAACCAGACGCAATGTGGTCAGTTATTATATTGTATTGATTACCTTCTCTGTACTGGATTCTGACCTCTTGCCTGATTATTTTGCTCAATTACAAGTTACTATGGTCAGCGACATTTTACATGAGTGTCACGTGTGGTCACTACTACGAGAAAAGACAACTGGAGATGGCACAAGCGAGTGGTTATGATTATTCTTGGTTTTGCCCCCCCCCCCGCCCCCCCCCCGCTACAATTTAGATATGGTTCATCGAGATCTTTCAGATATCACAATCCTGGTTTCATATATATATATATATATATATATATATATATATATATAAACTTACTTGGAAATAGATGCGTGGCGTTCAATCAAATAATATTATAAATAAAACATATATATATGCATATATGGGTACAGGATGTTACAAATGGGCGGCCGACAACTGATGAAGGGTCGTTCTTTATCTTATTTGTCCTGTTTTCAATTTGTCTCTGTCGTTGCTTGCGTATTCAACTCATTTGTTTTCGTATTTCATGTTGTTTACTGTTTGTGACGTCCTGTATCCATATATACATATATATATATATATATATATATATATATATATATATATATATATATATATATATATATATATATATATATATATATATAGTTGAAATTTACAGAAAAATAAAGGACGAAGACAGGTGTATAAACAACAAGCAGGTGTATTAGTTTGACGCTCAGGAAGGTGAGAAAATCTTTTACGCTTCGAGCCCACGCTTTTCAACAGAAAGGAACACATATATATATATAAAGAAAGAGAGAGACAGAGAGAGAAAGAGAGAGGACCCTGAGAGAAGCTCCTGCCTAGAATTTGCCATTTGGAGTATATTACATTTTCAATATGATGCCAAAACAAAACTGGACCACATACCACACACGAACTAAGCGATTACTAAACAGAGACTTTTACTAAAATTACTTCAGATGTACTCAGGACGAAAATATCAATTCGATATTGAACAATTGTTGACTTCAGAAATTTACTTTCTATAGAATCTTAGATTCTAAAAGTTTATCTTCAAAGGATTCGATAAATTTGACTTTAATATACCTCCTTTATTAAGTTTCATTCTTTGTTGAATTCCAATAGAATGGAATCTGACAGACTAACTGATCAATAAACATGATTAATAATAGGATTGTAGACTTATCCTCCTCTCCACACCTCTCTTAGGATTTGCGGTCATGTTTCGTTCTTCCAGTAAA
Source organism: Octopus bimaculoides (assembly GCF_046866305.1). NCBI lineage: Eukaryota > Metazoa > Mollusca > Cephalopoda > Octopoda > Octopodidae > Octopus > Octopus bimaculoides. The sequence continues at coordinate 51,948,457 of NC_142941.1, forward strand.
TTCTTCGAGGTTGCATTGTCACGTTTGTTGCTGTATGACATTGATATATTGCACCATGTCACCCTTACCACTCCTGCATCGAGGAAAACGATGAAAAAATAAAACGAGCCAATGAGGGACCGTCTGCCTGGTTACTTCTCTCTTTTTCTCTTCCTCTCTCTAACTTTCCTGTCTCCCAGTCTCCCTCTCTCTCTATCTCTATCTCTCTTTCTCTCTCTCTCTCTTCCTGGCTCTTTCGCTTGCTCCCACCCGCGCTGTTCAATGTACCGGGAGTGGCAAAGAGAACAGAAGATAAAGTAAATGAGATTACTGGAGGTGAAAGGGAAGGACTCGGTGACGGCGAAGGAACGGTGGTGAGTATTGGTGAAGACGGC
>NC_142941.1:51961330-51978830 GCF_046866305.1 Octopus bimaculoides
GTGAATTATTTTAGCCGTAATGGTTATTTTAGCGTGTTCATTTTTTTATATTAAGTTGTTGATATTTCTGTATATGTGTGTCGAAAGAACTCTTATGTTCCCGAACCGAAACACACATAATAGAAACATGATTTTAAAAGTAAACAGTCGTTGTACTCATTCACACAATATATTTTTCTATTTTTTGTTTGTTTCAGTCATTGGATTGCGGTCCTGTTGAAGCATCCGCCTCGAAATATTTTTTAGTCGAATGAATCATCCCAAGTATTTGTTTTTTCCGTAAAGCCTGGTACTTGTTCAATCAATCTTTTTTGCCCAACTGCTAGATTACGGGGACGTAAATACACCAACACCTGTTGTCGAGCGGTGGAAAGATGACAGACAAAGTCAGCCTCGGCAGAATTTGAACTTAGAACGTAAAGACGAACGAAATTGCCGCTTTGAGCTTGAATCTTCATCTCTCAGAACAAAAAAAAAAACATTTGTTTCCCTCTCTTCTTCCTCCCTCTCCGCGTCAGTCCAAAAACTTCCATATTATCTTCTCCGCACGACATACGAGCAATTTTTCTACGGAACTAACTTTCTTTGAGATCTTGTTATCTTCATTAATTTATTTTATTATTGTTTTATTGCCTTATTTATTTTAGTTTCAGTAGATTAACTGTTCTTGTGTTACTTTATGTCAGATAATCCCCAGCAGAATATGACAAAAATTGAAACATTTGAAGAACACATCTCTACATTATTAACACGTCACGAGACAACAAACGATCGATCGATGCACAATGTAGACATGTTATCTGCTAAACATAATAGTGAAATCCTTCTGAAATTACGTTCAACAGTCTTTATATATAGAAACACATAATGGAAGATAATAATCTGCTAGGTTACCTTTGCGAGAATAAAATATTGCCAAGACAGCAGGGGACGGAGTCGATTAAATGTTTGCTCAATAAGAACCAAATTTGAGCTGACCAAAAGCGGCGATGAGCAACTAAGTCTGCCATTGGCAGCTTTTTTCAAACAGCGGGCCTCATAAGATCTGCATCATCATCAGGCGGGCCGCACTGCTATAACGATACAAGGTAATTTTTCGCTTATTATGCCATTCAGAAAGTTCCGCGGGTCGCAGTTTGCTCATGACTGATCTAACTCTAGACTATTAAATATATTACTCGCAGGTTTTATCGAGCCGGTGGCGCTAATTAATCCGACACGCGGCCTAATTTCGTAAAACAAAATATAATTTAATTGTATTCTATTGGTGCCTTTTGCCGAACCGCTAAGGGACCTAAACACTCTAGCATTTGTTGTCAAGCGATGTTGGGGGACAAACACAGACACACAAACACACACACACATATATATATATATATATATATATACGACGGGCTTTTTTCAGTTTCCATCTACCAAATCCACTCACAGGGCTTTGAAGGGCCCGAGGCTATTGTAAAAGACGCTTGCGCAAAGTGTCACGCAGTGGAACTGAACCCGGAACCCTGTGATTGGTAAGCAAGCTACTTACCACATAGCCATTCCTGTAACTTGTGTAGGTTTGCAATAAAACTCTCTGAGAGAGCATATTTCAGTGACTGGAATCATGTTGACCTGTGTAGAATGTTTGAGAAAGAAACTTAGGATTTTTCACAATAAATACACCTAAACCAATTTTTGTGTCATCAACACTTTAATTACATCTGTGGCCCGCGAGACTTTCCGAAGGGCCAATTAAACGAAAAATTACCTTGAATCCTTTTAGTAGTACTGGAAGCAAAAACTTAACTCAGCTTTTATGGCTATCGTATTTGTGATTGTTCTTGTTTTATACCTGGACAATCTCACCTAGGTCGTGCCATAGGACGCCCAAAACCTGGACAAACCCTGATCAAACATTTTTCATTGATAAGACAAACGCAGGGAGCTGGCAGAAACGTTAGCACCCGCGCGAAATACCTAACGGTATTCTTTAACATATTTGAAAATAGTCTTTTTACTCACCCTCACACAATTACTTCCAAAAGTTCACAAATAAACAGACTTCTACAGGTCAAATACACACATCAATGGCCATTTCTTTATCTTCGTCTCATTTATATTTGAGCACTTCTTTTGCAGTCATATAAACACTTTTGTTTCTATAAAAGTGACAATTACTATTTCTTGCTGTACATAACTCTTCGAAACGCCGGTGTTAAAACGGGGGTAGCTGATGAAGGAAAATGTTCTCTATGTGGCTTGTGTGTTTTCTGTACTCTGGTTATTATTATTTTCTTGTCTACGTTTTGTTTGCAATGTCCTGTACCCAGATATGCACCCATGTATACAGGTAGACGTAGGTATGCACATACCTGTACGTATATATGCATATACTCATTTATTATTTGTTATATATATATATATATATATATATATATATATATATATATATACGATAGACTTTTTTCATTTTCCGTCCACCGAATCCACTTACAAATCTTTGGTCGGCCCGAGGATACAATAGAAGACACACATGCCTTAAGTGCCACGCAGTCGGACCGAACCAGAAAGCATGGGGTTGTGAAGTAAGCCTCTTACCACACAGCCACACCTGTAGAAGATTTCATTAAAATATATCCATTTTTCACAAAGTAATGAGGAAACAAAGTCGAGGCGGGAAACATTTGTATAGTTATGCCCTGTTTCATAGGAAGTCATTTAAGGGAGATTCGGTTGGTCTTTATAGCAAATGAAGTGATCACGTTGAGGCTACCAGATAAATATATTAGAAAAGAAACTACGGGGTATTCAAAACGAGACAGGTGAGTCATCCGAGTGAAAATTTCAAATTTTAAATAATGCAAATCTACTCATTGTCCTGTGCACCAGTTCCACCTCTAGATCTATGTATTTATTCACATAGTAATCTATCCTTGGTGCAAAAACACACCGGCACACACACTTCAACCCCCACCCCACCCACACACACATACACATGCACACGCATTCATATGCTTGCGTGAGCGTATCTGCATGCATAGACGCACATATACATGTATATACGTATATATATATATATATATATATATATATATATATATATATATATATATATATATATGTAGACACACACACACACACACGCACATATATATATTATACATGTATGTATATATGTATATTCGTAGATACACACAAAAATGGTGGCTTCTTTGATTCATATATCAGTATGTGTACAAGCGAATGTAAGTGTGTCTGTGTGTATGTATGTGTGTATATGAATGTACGAGTGTGGTTGGCATGTGTGTGTGTTGGTATGCCTGTGTGTGTGTGTGTGTGTGTGTGTGTGTGTGTGTGTGTGTGTGTGTGTGTGTGCATTCGTAGATGTATTGGTATATAATGCGTGTGCCTTTTTGAGAAAAGCAAGAAAAAAAGGGAGAATAAGACAGAATTGGAGTGATAAATAGAGAGAAAGAGAGAGACAGAGAGAGACAGAGAGAGACAGAGAATGAGATGAAGGAGAGAGTGAAAGAAAGAAAGAGAATCAATAAATGAGGCGAGGTGTGAGGCTGGATAAAAGAGAAAACCGAACATCCATGCATTTCCCTTACGTTCTGCAAACGAACAAAGCCCCCCGCTCCCGCTGTAACCCTGTTTTCTGTGCAACATCAAAGAGGCCGACAGTAACCAAAATTCCTCAATAACTGCTGGCACTATCAGTTGTAGCAATAGTAACAGCAATTTCTTGTTTTTACTTCAACATTTTTGTCATCACAAAAGATTTTTTTTTTTACCTCATGTGCGTACATAGGCAAACGTGCATACCAAACACACTGACTCGATATATATATATATATGTGTGTGTGTGTGTGTGTGTGTGTGTGTGTGTGTGTCTACATATTTTTATCTATGCATGTATGCATGTATATGTATATATATATATATATATATATATATATATATATATATATATATATATATATATATATATATATATATACATATATATGGGAATGTATGTGCATATGCAGGTACACAAACATATATCTTTATGTTGGTATGGGCGTTTTTCTGTGTATGCATGGTTATACGCATACATATATATATATATATATATGTGTGTGTGTGTGTGTGTGTGTGTGTATACATATATGTGTGTACACACGCATATATATATATATATATATACATATGTATGTATGTATGCATGCATGAGCGTGTTGTATATATATATATATATATATATATATATATATATATATATATATATATATATGCAGATATATATATGGTATATATATATATATATACATACATAAATATATGTAGTTATATTTATGTATATGTAAATTGACATAAACTCACATATGTATCTAAATATACACGCGTGCATATATGTGTATATATAGGTGTGTGTATATATATATATATATATACACGAACATGCGTGTATGGGTCTGTGTGCAATTATGTATGCGTGAAAGTGGGTAGAAACGTTAAGTGATATATATATATGTCTATATGTGTATATATGCGTGCTTATACCAAGGTATGAGAGCGTGTATTTATGCCTGTGTGTATATTTGTGTCTGCAAAGAGAGAAACGGAGAAAGAGGGAGACAGAGACACAGAGACACAACTCGTTATACAAGAATATAGGAATGTGCGTAATGAAAGAGAAATAAACGAAGAATAGTTGTGAAAAAAACCCCCAAAAAAGAACAAATAATTTCAATATGATTCCCCTTTTATATTTATCATGTTAACGCAGATTCATGTTTAATTTATACTCATATATGTATATATGTATATCTATATATATATATATATATATATATATATATATATATATATATATATATATACACACACAAGATATACACACATACACGAATATACACACTTATATATATGTATTTATGTATGTATGTATGCAAACTGGCAGTTCGTTGATAATTAATATACGGTAAATGAAAATATATATATACAGTGATCCCCATCTTTCCACATAAAATCATAATAATTGTGTGTGAATAAGTATATATGTATATATATGTATATATATGTATATATATATATATATATATATATATATATATATATATATATATATATATATATATATATATATATATATATATATATATATATACATATATATATTCATATATATATATATTTGTATATATGTATGTGTGTATGCATACACACACACACACACACACACACACACACATATATATATATATATGTATGTATATATATATATATATATACATTTATGTCCGTTTGTATATGAATATGGGTATAGGTATATATTTGCAGCAGAGAGAATGTGGTGCTGGGGATATGGCAGAGAGACGGAAGAACATTAAGTAATAAATGTGAAAGGAAAGCGAGATCTGAATATATAGCAGTTTACACACACACACACCCACACACACTCACACACACACACACACACACACACACACACACACACACACACACGCACACACACACACATATCTGACATATTATATATATATATGTAAATGGATAAAGAGAGATTCGTATACGTGAGAGGTAGATATGGTGTGTCAGATTTCTGTCTCCCTTTTATTTCTTCACAATATTTTAAGGTCACAACCCCGAATACATAATTATTTATCATTGTGCGTTGTGCCATTTGTGTGTAGACTTAAGGAGCAGTCTGTTGTTTAGGTGGGAATCTGATTACAAACACATACACACCACGCACACTCATACACGAACACACACACAAACGCACGCACGCACACATAGATACATACACACAGGTACACACGAAGAAAAAAAAAACTAAAGCAGTAACGCCTAGATTTCATATATCTATAATTTAATTGTGCTCAGCAGTTGTTTCAATGGAATAAAACAATATCATCTTATAAATATGTAATTAACATAATTAATTAATTAATTTAAAAGCGATATATTACTCATGTCATCAGGAGAAAATAATGAAAAATAGCAATCAAACTTACCTTTACTGCATCACATTAACTTATGCGAGTTTAACAATTCATAATTAATTGAGCTTTTAAATATCGTGTTTATACAACAATTAACTACACATCTATATATGTATATATATATTCATATACGTACTTGTGTGTGTGTGTGTGAGTGTCAGTGTGTGAGCGCGCATGTGTGTGTGTGTGTGTGTGTGTGTGTGAGTGTGTGGTATATTTATTAGGGATCAATTTTCTGTTACGTATATTTTAAATATTTGAAAATTATAACAATACAAGTTACAAGAAAGAACACAGGTCGATGCTTAATACCTGCTATTTCAATATTTCGAGGACAAGACACCTTCTTCAGGAAATTTACGGAGTTGATAGCTGATTTCTCTGCACTGTAGGGTCTGCGTACATGAGGGGTTACTTCACCTTCCTGTAGTATCCAATCAACTGCGTGCGGTTTAGATCTGTTTTGCATTAAGTTTCCAATGTTTCGCTCTGTAGTTTCAATATGAGTATAGATATGAGTATAAATATGTGTTTATGTTCTTTAATTTGCTTTAGCTATCACGGCTAAAGCGTTGTTGGTACCTGGTGTAATCTGTAAACATTTCGTTTCGTTTTCAATCCATCCCTGGTAGCCGGCTGCTATTTACTGACAAGCTTTAAAACAAACAGTAATGGAGGAAGTGATTTATCGCTGGTTCTTTTACATGATATGGAAATTTAACATATTCACATCCTTGTGCAAATTCATTTACACATGCACACTCACACACACACACACACACACATACACACACACATTTGCATCTAAGTTTATACGTGTCTACCTATATGTATCGATATATCTACGAATGTATCAATATGCATATATGTGTGTGTGTGTGTGTGTGTGTGTGTGTGTGTGTGTGTGTGTGTGTGTGTGTGTGTGTGCGTGTGTGTGTGCGGGTGCGTGTGTGACCGGCTTCCTCTTTCAAAACCTGATGACACAGTAAAAAACATCTTCGTAAAAGGCTGCGTAGTGGGATCGAAACTAGAACCATGCCACTGCTAAGTGAACTACTCAACCACGGTGCAATCTATATAAAGTATCTGAGCTTTGACAAGGTAACAAGTTGCTATTGTGATGTTTATCGGAGGGTACGGTGACCCGGTCAGTGACAAACAGATAGAAATCTAATTAATGGAATTGAAGTTGCGGGGTACAAAGTGTGTCAGATCTATATGACAGCGAAACAAGGGCGCTGTAGTTGATTGATCACTCTTTAAGATTTATCGACAGGAGATAATGAAGATTAAAAGGAAAAACCGTGGTAAACAGGTGAATGAAATGTAACGCAACTGCTGTATCGCTTCTACCGTTACCAGTTGAGTCAAAGCAATAGCACTCAAGACTTCATCAATTTGGAATGTATCTATTGCAGTGGTTCTTAATATTTTTGGATTTCTTGGTGCAGGATATCAAAATAAAATGCTTCCATTCCTATCAACATACATAAGTGTGTGTGTGACGTATATATGAATGAGTGTATATATATATATATATATACAAATACATACATATATGCGTATGTACATATTTATGTGTATGTATGTGTTTATATATATATATATATATATATGTATATGTGTGTGTGTGTGTGTGTGTGTGTGTGTGTATGTGTATGTGTGTCTGTGTTAGTCCCCTACCATCGCTTCACAACCGATGTTGATGTGTTTACATACCCGTAACCTAGCGGTTCAGCAAAAGACACCGATAGAATAAGTACTACGATTACAAACAATAAGTATTAGGCTTACAAAGAATGGTCGCAGACAAATGACTAAAATAAGTAAAAGAATAAAATAATAAAAGAAAGAATATATATATATATACGCGCACTCTTTCCGAATCTTCTTCGATGTTCTCTGATTGACACCCAAACACTGTGAAGTGTTCGTATTGGAGCTTCCGGCGCGAATGCCAAGCAGTACAGCATGTCTTTTCCAAATTTCAGGCAGTGTGAATTGCGTCATGGTGCTGTTTTTCTCATAGACGGTGCTCAGCTGACCCTACTGTACTGTCTAGTCAACAAAATCAAAAACAAATAATGTGCATGCGCGAAATATAAAAAACATAAAATGGTGACAATTTACACATTGCACCCTGAATATGTGTGTGCGCATATATATATATATATATATATGTGCGTGTGTGTATGTATGTGTACGTATGTATGTATATTTATATTTATATTTGCTTTTATATTTATATTTATATTTATACGTAGGGGTGGCGACATGTAGTACGACGGTCGAGCACTACCTCATGACTGTGAGTACAATGCTCTCACACCGAGCCGTACGCAGTGTGTGTGTGTGCGCGCGCGCGTATGTGTGTGTGCGTGTGCAAGTGTTTGTAGGCCTTTTCTCCCCTATTAACGCCTTCACAAGTCCCACGATCATCACCGCCACCATCGTCATCACGTTCATTCCAGACATTATGTCGTACATACATGATCCAGTTCCATCCCGTTCTAAGATTTCTGAATTTAAATTCTACCGTAGTTAAATTCACATTTCATTCTTTTGAAGTCAATCGAACAACTGTAGGAAACACCGAATCGATTTTATCGATCTTAAAACTGTATCCAAATATTGACTTTGTGTCTAGACATAATAAGTGCAAGCAGTAGTCTTTTAATGTGTTTAATGTAACTTTGATAAAGTGATGGATGGGCAAATATCGATTTTAATTGGTACCAAACAACTATGGCCTATCTAACATCGTTAACACTTTACCATATTTCACGGCGCTCCCTAATCCGTTTGCGATTACAGCTAAATCTAATTTCGTATTTCTTTACTGCCCACAAGGAGCTACACATAGAGGGGACAAACAAGGACAGACAAACGGATTAAGTCGATTATATCGAAACCAGTGCGTAACTGGTACTTATTTAATCGACCCCGAAAGAATGAAAGGCAAAGTCGACCTCGGTGGAATTTGAACTCTGAACGTAGCGGCAGACGAAATATCGCTAAGCATTTCACCCGGCGTGCTAACGTTTCTCCCAGTTCGCCGCCTTACAGCTAAATCTAAACATTTTAAACATTCGGAGCTGATCTGTGATCTGGTGAGGACACGAATTTCATGGTTACTTACGCCAGGTTCATGGGTACATTCCCTCCTTCTCTGGTTAAGCAATTCATAAAACAAAAAAGAAAGAAAAACTAGCCTATCACATGTTCGTGTTACTGGCTCTGCATTGCGTCCGAAGGGAGGGCATTTAATTCTCAACACGTAATTCATAGTTCGTCGTCATAATATCGTATAAATAGCTGCAGAGATGTCGAGTTAAAAAGTGATTTGTTGGTTCAAGTAAACACATCATAATTACACCCTCGTGACAATACGGGAAAGACTGCCTGTGGTGGGCTAACTAGATTGGAAAAAGGATCTTTTAGAATATCTCAGAGAGTATCAATCATGATTATTGACGGAGGCAGAATCGCGTACAAGTGTGTTTTATGCCTCATTTCAATTATTTGTAATCCCACATGTATATCCCAACAGGTGACGCTGGTAGGATATTCGGTACAGTAGCTTACAATTTGCTGTGCGGATATATAGTTTACAGAACTACACGAACTGAGAACAAAATTCGACGTAGTAGAATTTGCAATTGGCCCTTCCGGCACAGATAAAAGACATACCTTCCAATTACCTGGTCGAGATATTCGACAATGTATCGTATTTCAAGTCGTTGTACTGACACCGTTATTGCATAATAATAATAATAAAAATAATAATAATAATAATAATAATAACATGTTCAAAAATAACCCCAAAAATTTCTACAGGAAGATAGGGAAAACACCAGTAACAATAAAGTCTGTCCCATCAAAAGAAGAAGTGCAAGAATTTTGGAATAAAATCTGGGCAGAAGATAAAACACACAATGAAAAGGCCCCTTGGATTGATAGAATAGCTACAGACCTAGACTCCTTAGAGGAGCAAAAGTGGGAGGGGGTCAGGGTAGAAGATATAAGATCTGCTCTCAGGAAAGGATAAAATTCCTAACTTCTGGTTGAATGCCTTCCCAGAAAGCCATGAACTGCTAACAAAACTTTACAACGATGTTTTGCAAAATCCTAGTTTGATGCCCTCTTGGCTAGTTAATGGTTTAACATTCCTGCTTCCAAAAAATGAGGAAACAAACGAACCAAAAAATTATCGCCCCATAACCTGCTTAACAACAATGTATAAGACGCTAACATCTGTCCTAACCGAGTACACCTATAGTTTTTTAATAGAAAGTAGCATATTCCCTAATGAGCAAAAGGGATGTAAACGTGGATCTTATGGTTGTAAAGATCAGCTACTCATCAATAAGATGATCTTAGAAGATTGTCACAAGCGACACAAAAACTTGTCAATAGCCTGGATAGACTATAAAAAGGCCTTTGATAGCCTACCACATAGCTGGATTAGGAAATGTCTGGAAATGTATAAAATAGCTCCTACTCTGCGAAACTTTTTATCTGTAAGTATGAGATCATGGAGAACCACACTGATGTTGAACAATGACAATGAATCTCTAAATGCTGGAGATGTAAGAATTTCATGTGGCATTTTCCAGGGTGACTCACTATCACCACTCCTCTTCTGTCTAGCCCTAATACCGCTCTCAAAATTGCTCAATGATGCACAGTATGGTTATAAAATATTTGATAAAAATATAAATCATCTCATTTACATGGATGATTTAAAGCTCTTTGCAAAAAATGACCAACAACTCAAAGGCCTACTAGCGATTGTTAAACAATTCAGTGATGACATCAGGATGCAATTTGGCCTTGATAAATGTGCAAAAGCTATCTTTATCAAAGGAAAAATGACAAATACATCTAATGTGAACCTTGACCAGCAAAATGTCATAAAAGAGTTAGAACCAGCGGAGAGCTACAAATACCTAGGGGTAATTGAAGGGGACAATATCAAGCACTCAGTGATGAGGGAAAGGATCAGAAGAGAATGTTATCGCAGGGTGAGAGCAATACTGAAGACAGAGCTGAACGCGAGAAACAGGATCGAAGCGATCAATGCTCTAGCCATACCAGTCGTGACTTACAGTTTCAACATCGTTAACTGGTCAATTACTGAAATATGTAATGTTGACAGAAAAATACGAAAACTGTTGACAATGCATAGAATGCACCACCCTAAGGCAGATATAGAACGTCTTTATCTGCCAAGAAAAGAGGGAGGTCGAGGACTACTACAGCTGGCATTATCAATGAAGGTAGCCACAATTGGCCTAGACACCTATATGAAAAACTCTGAGGACTGGATGCTAAAACTTGTCTTAAAATATGAAAGCAAGAAAGCATCTTACTCAGTAACAAAACAGGCAAAGGAATATCTAAGTGAATTCCAATTGCAACAAATTCAAGAATTAGACGAACTAGAAACACCTACAGAAAAAGCTAAGCGCTTGAAAACCCGTGCTAAAATTGCTGCCTTAGCTATTATGACTGAAAAATGGCATGGAAAACCTCTCAATGGCAAATACCCAAAGAGAGCGAATAATGCAGATATTGACAAAGCCCTTACCCACCAATGGTTAATGGCCTCTGGATTGAAATCAGAAACAGAGGGGTTTATCATAGCAGCCCAAGATCAATGCCTACCTACAAAGAACTACCAGGCCAACATATTAAAGAACGGCAGCTCCCCATTATGTCGTATATGCCAACAACAAAATGAGACCATCGATCATGTTGTCTCCATGTGCAGTCTGCTTGCGCCTACAGAGTATCTCAACAGGCATGATAGAGCTGCACAATATATTCACTGGGTAATATGCAAAAACCTGGACTTGCCCCATGATAAAAACTGGTGGGAACACAAACCACCCCCAGTACTTGAAAATGATCACATTGCACTCCTCTGGAACTTCACCATTCAAACTGACAGAAAGATAGACGCAAATAGGCCAGACATCATACTGAAAGACTTCAGACAAAAATCATGCCTCCTCATTGATATGACTGTCCCAATTGATATAAACGTATCTGTCAAGACCTACCAAAAACTGAGCAAATATAAAGATCTTGAAATAGAAATTAGCAAAATGTGGAATCTGAAGACGAAAACAATACCTATTGTCATAGGTGCCCTGGGAATGACAGCGAAACGGGCTGATTACTACCTAGCTCAGATACCAGGAAACCCCAAAATGGCTGAAGTCCAAAAGATAGTGCTCATGGGAACTGCCCATATCCTACGTAAAATACTGTCTATGTGATCTCAAATTTTAAAGCAAACATAATTTTCTTATGGTTTCTTAAACATTCACTTGAACAAAACTGTACAAATCCAAATATATGGTACCCTAGGCATAACACCTACATGAACTTCTAACTTGTTGTCTCTTGAGGTCTCTGGGTGAGACTTGGATCCAACTTGTACAAATGCAAAACAAAAGTCAAACATAAAATAATAATAATAATAATAATAATAATGAATCAGTATCCACAGGTATAGAGGTGTGTAAGAAAATGTAGATATCAAGAGATCGCATAAGTTGGTTTACAGTAAATATATGTGGTACCTCTACGCAGCTAACCATATGAATGTATTGAAGGTAGCAAATTATGTAATAAATCACACTTAACTACACCTAGTTAGATACGTATATATATATATATATATATATATATATATATATATAATTATACACAGGCGTATATGTAAATGTATACATACAAACATTACTTGTATAAGAATATATATATGTAATATATGAAATCTGTATATGTATATGTATGTGTGCGTGTGTGTGAGCATATACATAAATATATGTATATATATATATATATATATATATATATATACACACACACCTATATATATATACATGTATATATATATATATACATGTATATATATATATATATATATATATATATATATATATATATATATACACATATACAATATATTAAATATATGACATCCATAATATATACATACAAAGTATATGTAAATATATGAATATATATATTTATATTTATAAGTTTATATATATACATATGTATATATATATTCATGTGTGTGCGTGCGTGCACGTGTGTGTACGTGTGCGTTTGTGTGTTCATATGTGTGCCTGTTTTGCAATTAGTTAATAGATTCGGAAAAAATATTCCATTCTCCAGAGAATACCTGCTCAAGCTTCATTAATTACTTTCTGTAGCGATTTCATTTCATTTCATTTCGTTTGCTCCTTTTTTCTTCTCTTTTTTTTTTTTTTTCGTAGTCTTTTATTTTATTTCCTTAATCTTACCTTTCAATATTCATCCTTCCCCGAAGACTATCCAATCATCTTGGTTATGATATTTTGATATTTGCCGCTTACGTCATTGGTAGCAATTCTGAATGAATAAAGATGGCGCCGATCAAATGTCTCTTATTAAATATAACAACACGCACAAAAAAAAAACAGAATACGACAAAAAATGAAGAATATAAAAGAAGGAAAAGAATGGATCTAGTTAACAAAAGATGATATTGTTTTTCGTTGTTGTTGTTGTTTGTTGTTAGTGGTGATGGTGGTGGTGTAGTTCCATTTTTGTGTTGTTTTTTAAAGATGAACGCAAGTTTTAATTAATGGCCTGGTCGATTATTTATCGTCACCAAGAATTGAGCGATTTATAAGTCATATTTCATCTTTAAAACATCGTAATTGTTAAAGATGCTCAATAATTTTATTATTTATTTGACAAATTTCATAAAGAGAATGTCCCTCCTATTATTTTTTAATATTATCTCCCTTTAGATTTTACGTTTACCTATTATTATTATTATCATTATTATCATTATTATTATTATTATTATTATTATTGTTGTTGTTGTTGTTGTTATTTAAATTTTTTTCCGTCTTTTCGTTTTCATTCGAAAATTTTTAAAACAAAAGCGCGTAACTGCGTTTTTATAAAGTTTTAGGTTTAAGATTTATTTTCATTATTCTTGAAAATATCTAAAAACAAAAGAATTTAAAAGCAAAAACCACGGATAAAACGAAAAACATAACGACCGTTTTCCATTGACAGCATGGTATTTGGAATTGGAAATAAGAAATATTTTCTTAGGTTAAAAAATACTTTATTTTTGTGTGTGTGTATTTTACCCATTTAGAACGATGTACAAATCGTGTATCATTCACAGAAAAAGATTTGAAATAGTTTAAATATGAAATTTACTTTCTTGATAGCAGGTTTTCCGCTTCATTTACGTTACTAAGGCCCTTGGAAGGCAAAAAAAAAGAAAAAGAAGAGGAAATAAAACAACTAAATGCGTGAACTGGTTTTTCCTTTTGCTATAAATTTTAAACGTTTGTGAATGTAGAAAATCAATAATAGATTATCAAATGTAGTGAACACTTAAACTAAAAGTGAACTCTCCACGGGCCCACGGTGCAATTTCGAATCCTGTTTCAAACAATATCAATTTAATTATGTCACTAATGCCCTAAGGATAGATATGAAAGAGGAGCCAAGGGTGGAGCTTCTACATGTTTTGTATACATAGGTGGCTCACGAATATGAACCGTTGCCTAAATGGAAAGTGAAACAGAACAAGGACATTGCTCGTTGATGGTTTAAATGTTGTAAAATGTAGACAAGTGTTGTTCTTCCCAATCAGACACTTTTGATTACCTGATATATTCTTATTAAATTTATATCTCTGAAAGAATTGGAATGATTGCAGTGTTACGGTGATGTGTGTTTACTTGATCAGGAACGTATCGTAAGTTCAAACATGTTGTATGTTTTCTGAGAAGGAATCGAAAACACGCTTCAGTTAATTTGTTGACAAGAACTACAAAGATATTTCTGAAGAATGATCTCTAAAACTGATCAACCATTTGTACGTTTCTTTTGATCATAAAAGTTCGATCAAATGGCCCGCTTTATAACCACAGAGTGGAAACTTTTGATTACATCTAAATATTTTATAGCAGCGATTGACTGTCCGTAAACATATTGAGTGACTCACTCAGAGCCCATGACGTTTTCAGACCTTTGAAACTGGTATGAGGAAAAGAAGATATTATCCTTAAAACAAAGACATGTCTCATGCTTACTACAGGACAGACTCTGCCCTGTAGTAACCTGGGATATTTGTTATGTTGTTAAAATGGTAACAGATACGTCTATCTTCATTTAAAGATGTTCTGCTTTAAAAACCATTAAATAGGAATGGCATGTCTAGATATCAAAATTCCAGACTTCGTGCTTGTATGTGTCTATCAGAATCTACGAAGTTTCGTAAGATATCTCAGAAGTGACTAGAGCTGGGTGAATGTCTTGCAATTCAGGTTGAAAGTATCAGATTTTACAGGAGGAGGTGGCAGGTCTCGTAATTCACGAGCGTCCATTGAAGGGTGTGACAATCAAGATACGTGAATTCACGGGAATTAGCTCAAGATCTCGGTACTCACGTGACTTGGTTGAAGTCTATCTCGCTAAAGTAAACTAACACAAAAAACAGTCCGTGAACAGCTTTAATTTGATGTACCGGTTAAATATAAACTGTGGGAGATTTTCCGGTTGGTAGATGAAGGAGATAGAAGTGAACATTCAAAGATTCAATGCTACCTTATGACATGACGCAACTAAATTCCTTTTTAATGCCGCGTCAGAGACGTTTGACCGTTAGAATTTCTCACAAATTCTCGATGACACATTCTCAAATATCCACCAATCACCTACCCGCTACCTCTTCCTACCCTTCTCCCTTACTTAATCAATCGATGAATCAATCAGTCACTCAATTCTTTAATTATATATTGTATATAAGCCGTTAGCAAAATGAAAGCTCGTGATAAACCGAAACTGAAATGAGATTTCATGGTTGAATGCCATTTGAATTCACTTAATTACTGATGTCATTTGGAAAGTGATAAACATCACAACATATCATGCTCTTCTCTTTAAATTTAGGGCTTTTATGCCCGATCAAATTTACGTTCTTTATGTAGCGAATACCTATAAAGCTTAGTGACATTCATGTCATCTTGATATGCCATTAAAGCTATTTTACTTCATTTATGGTAATGTGTTGCGAAGTCATGAAATTCAGAAAAGCTCTATCTATAAATCTGAGGCCAAGTCACTTGATTTACGTTAGATTATTACAGAAATTTATCAGGTTAAAACTAACCATTTAATAATTTAACATCACCCTCTGCAGGAATAAGAGTTAAAATGCAGTGAATATCGCAGCGATCTTGATAAAAGAGGGGAAAAAAACTACAACATCCATCTTCAAAAGGGAATGAGCCTGCGTGCCATCTGTTGAAAAGAACCTTAATTAACCAAAGCGTGATATTTGGTTTTCTTCAGTAGGTGAGAAATGTCAAGCTGTCGTCCCAGGTCACAGTAATTTCAGCCATGATTGAAACGTATTGCAACTGTTTGGGTTAGCCCATGTGCAGTATAAACCATATTTTTAGGAAACAAAAATGAAAAGAAATGCAAGTCCGTTATATCCATTACTACATTCCTCCGGCAATTTTCCTATATTTTGCTCTGGAAATCAATCAGTTCTAATCATATGGAAGAAATGCTGAGTTTTACTTTTAAAATCCGCCGTAGAAGAATATCAATATGCGATGCATTCGATAAACTTTTACACATATTGTCGAATAAGCCAATTACAATCATACCTGTTTTCTAACCACATGGCTCTGGTTTCAGTCCTACCGCGTGGCACGTTGGGCAAGTGTCTTTCAAAATAACCTCTGGCCAACCAAAATCTTATGAGCGAACTTGGTAGGCGGAAACTGAATGAAGCCCGTCGTACCTATATATATATATATATATATATATATATATATATATATATACATATACCGTTCCTGAAGAATGTCTTGAAAGGCAGACATTCCGGCGATGGTAAATAATACGCACACCCAGTGTTTAGGGATAGGGTTAGAGTAATGCTTTAGGGTTAGGGTTACGCCGAAAACGGCTGGTGTACGTATTCTTTACCTCTGCCGACATTCTAAAATATTTAGTAACAGACTCTTTCCGTGAAATAATACCCGAATTAAAAATTAGTTTCTTCAAGCACCCTTGAGAAACATCGAAAATTCTCGGAGGGAACTTTGGAACATCTGAACGCAATCAGCAACGAATAAAAATTACAGTTTTCAAAATGTTGGTACAAGGCCGAGGATTTTACATGGCAGAGGGTAGTTGATTACATTGCCCTCAATATTTGACTGGTACTTAGCTTACTTACATCGATAGGATTTTGAACCCAGAAAGTGGAGCGCCAGAACAATTAAAAGCCTAGAATTTAATTTGATGAGGTAATGATTCTGCCATCAAGCCGCTTCGACATTCCATCATAATAATAATAATTTCTTAAATGCGATAAAGACACATTTTTATCGTTTCGTGATCGATAAAATAAAGTAGATATACCAATTAAATCATTTGTACATCTCTTCACAAATTTATGGCTTTGTATCTCGCTTAGAAAT
>NC_142941.1:51986330-52023830 GCF_046866305.1 Octopus bimaculoides
GCATGTCTCGTTTCTGTGTTTGTTTTTCTTTCGTTGTTCGAAAAAAAGTTTGTTTTCTGTCTTCGTCTTTATGTTTTCGTTTCTCATTGTGTTTAACTTTTTTTGCGATGTCCTGTACCCATATATGCTTGTATGTATACATATAGATGTCGGTATGTACATATATGTATGGATATATGCATATAAGTATATATTATTTATGTTATTATATGATCGAACGCCACGCATTGTCTCCAAATAAGTTTTATACACACACACACACATATATATATATATATATATATATATATATATATATATATGCTAGTAGACAGGTAGCTTTGTATATATGAATTTGTGTTTTTGTGTAAGCTTACATTTAAAATCTACCTTCGCTACTTAGATACATAAGAGAGTTTACATATACGTGTAACATTATAACCAACCATTCTTATTACGGTTTCAGATACACTTCAAGAATCTCCGGATCAACTCTCGTAAGCATGTTACTAACTGCTATTTCGGAATGCTACACTTCAATTTTACAAAGTCCACCTGCGTGTCTTTGAAGCCGTTTAAGCTACGAGAGCCTGTTGCGTTGTGTCATTTTACAGATATCTAAAACGTATATATCATAAACTAAACTGCACTGGAGACTTACAGATCCGCTCTGTGGCAAATGAAAGATCTGATATCTGAAAATATCACTTGCTGTGTCATAAGAAAGAACACTTAAAGATATATACTTCCCGAACTTATCTCGCTCATTTCTTGATTTTATCCTCTATGTTTCATATTATATATCGCCTCTTTATCTCACTTATTTCTCCCTTTGAGCGCTCTTGTGTGTGTGTATGTGTGTGTGTGCGTGTGTGTGCGTGTGTGTGTACTTGTGAATACGTCTGTTACACGTATACGTTGTAATGGTGTGTAAAATTACAATGAATAGATTTACTTAATCTGAAGATATACGCCGGTGTGTGTAGTTTTCTATACATATACATACATACATACATACATACATACATACATACGTGCATACGTATATATCGGATAGCTAGACCTATAGAGATACACAAATATATCAAAATTGAATGGAATACTTTTCCTTGATATACACAGAGACACACAAGCACTAACACACACATAATTATATACACATATATGTACATAATGCATGCATATAGATACATATATACATACACACATGTGCATATATAAATAAATATGTATATGTATATATTAATATATAGTATTACATACACACACATATCCAAATCACAATAAAGAACGGAAAAAGTACACATCTTTAATTCATAGTTGATAACATATGTGATGCAGACAAGTGTTTGTGTCATGCAAACGTTTTAGGATCCTTAGATCCGATGATGTTGTACAATCTTTCGATTCACATTAAATCGATCTTAGCACTGTAGATCCAAAGATATACGAGAGCATATCTTTTTCGGGGAGTTCACTCCAAGGGAAATTGAAGAGAACTCAAAAGAATGTGCAGCTGTAATTCTTTGATCTACACACTTTCTTGTCTTTCCCACTGGGTGATATATTTAACCAAGTTCGGATTACAACATACCTGGCCGGATTCTGAAATGCGTATTACCTTGTGGTGTTTGTATGTATATATGTGCGTATATGTGTGTGAGTGTGTGTGAGTGTGTGTGTTTGTCCCTGTATATGTATACGTGTGTGCTGTGTGTGTAAATACACACACACACACACACACACACACAAACACACACATATATATATATGTATATATATACATGTGTGTATATATAGGCGTAGGAATGGCTGTGTCGTAAGTAGCTTGCTAACCAACCACATGATTCCGGATTCAGTCCCACTGCGTGGCACCTTGGACAAGTTTCTACTACTATAGCCTCAGGCCGACCAAAGCCTTGTGAGTGAATTCGATAAACGGAAACTGAAAGAATTCCGTCGTATATATATGTATATATATGTGTGTGTGTGAATGTGTGTGTGCATATGTTTGTGTGTCTGTGTTTGTCCCTCCAACATCGCTTGACAGCCGATGCTGTTGTGCTTACGTCACTGAACCCGGAACTATGTGGTTGGAAGCAAACTTCTTTATTTCATTACATTTGCCATAAAGGCACAATAAAGATGGAAGCTTCCGGGCTGGACACAGACACAATGATGATGGATTGAAAAACGATATGATTGGTGGGGGAAGCAGGCAACACCCATCGATTGTTACTTCCCGAAAATATTGTTCTTTTCTAAAAAAACACAATGAGGTATTAACCTCTTACAACAGTTACAAATAGAGGCGCTGACCCTCTAACCAATCAAATCTCACAAAAATTTCAGCAAATATATTCAATCGTTCTTTCAGACTGAGGCGCTAATCCTCTTACCAAAATCACCAAGTTCAAATCGAGGCTACAGGAGAAGACCATTGTCCCAGGTGCCACGCAGTCGGACTGAATCCGGAACCATGTTGATGGGAAGCAAGCTTCTTACCACACAGCCACTCCTGCGCTTCTTCACACAGCCACTTCTGCGCCTATTTATATATAATATATATACACCACGTTTTTCAATATGTCAGTAGACTCCCTCCGAACTTGTAATCATTCCACTTCTCTTGGAGGCCGTACTAAAATATTTGTTCCTTGGCTATTCTTGTAAAATATCGTGGAACTTAATATTGATCCCGCTTTATTTTTCTGAACGCTTCGTGATACTGTCAGCATGGAAGCGTTCGATTATTGCCAAATACACTGGGAGGGGGGGGGGTAACCCAAATAAATATGAACTCAGTGATTTTCTTCCTTTTTATCATCATCATTATCATCATCACTATCACCATCACCATTTTCTTCTTCTTCTTCTTCTTCTTCTTCTTCTTCTTCTTCTTCTTCTTCTTCTTCTTCTTCTTCTTCTTCTTCTTCTTCTTCTTCCCCTCTTCACTCTTTCTCCCTTTCTTTCCTTCTATTCTCATATATATATATATATGTGTGTGTGTATGTGTATGTACATATGTTCATATTTATATACTTATACATGTATATATATATATATATATATATATATATATATATATATATATATATATATATATATATATATATATATATATATATATGTATGCATATATGTGTGTGTGTGCGTATATGTATATATATGTATATATATATATATATATATATATATATGTGTGTGTGTGTGTGTGTGTGTGTGTGTGTGTGCGTGTGTGGGTGTCTTTATGTATATATATATATATATATATATATGTGTGTGTGTGTGTGTGTGTGTGTGTGTGTGTATGTGTGTGTGTGTATGTATAAATATGGGTGTGTGTGTGTGTGTGTGACGTATTATGTTTTTGATATATGTCAATCTAAAGATGGTGCATTATGGCAGACCTGTAGGAGGCCGACCAAATATTTTTAAATTAGATTAATGCCGCTGGAATATTACAAAACTTTCTTTCCACTGTTTCTCACATTATATTTCTGATTTCATAAATTAGGTTCGAAACAATGCGCGAGCAGATAATTGCTTCACTCTAGAAGACAACGCAGAAATACCCCAACCACCACGGTACCCCATCCAACACAGTACCCCACATTACTGAACCAGCAGGTGTATTACAGTACACTATATCTTCCGTTATTATGGCACCCGTCACTCGTTCTAATTCTGGAATGGATTGTATATTCATCAACCTAATCAAAAAATAATTGCGTTGTCATTTACAAATGTTAACTTCCAGGATTTATAGAACTCAAGACATTCAGGTAATAGTTTTGGTGCCCACATCCAGAAACTATGGTCGGTCTCTGATTGAATGTTTTTTGGTTTGTTTTTGTTTTGATTTTCATTTTCTCCTTCTTGTTTTTTTTTTTCCGGGAGTGACATAGAACATAAAGCATTCTCGTGCACTTTGTTATTTTATTCTCTATCTTGGCAAACCAATTCCTCAATTCCTCGCTGGAAATTATTTGTATGTAAAAAAAAGTATTCGTATACATGCATACATGCAAACGTACATACATACAGACAAACATAAAGCCAGACATATAGACATATACACGCACACACACATATATATATATATATATATATATATATATATATATATATATATTTATATATACACACACATATATATATATACGTATAAGTATATATACTAACATATATATGTAAATGTATGTATATATACATATATATAGGTGTGTGTGTATATATGTGTGTATATACATACATGTTTGTATATATATATATATATGTTCATGTATGTATGCATGTATATATATGCATATATATACATGCATATGTGCGTGTGCATATATATGTACATATATATATACCCACATATATGTGTATGTATATGTATATATATATATATATGTGTGTGTGTGTGTGTGTATATACATATATATGTATATGTATATATATACATATATATGTATATGTATATACATACATATATATATATATATATATATATATATATATATATATATATATATATATATATATATATATATATACATGTATGGATGGATAGATGGATGGATGCATGTATGTATGAAAATAAAGAATAGAACTGAAAAGTTAAAATAATAAATCGGAGAAGCAATGATGTCACCTGCTTATCTCAGCAAAAGGAAAGGCAATTCTAATAAGTCTCTCATGGTGATGCTTATAACAGCATGACATTTTCATATAATTAGCTCCACGACAAATCTTCCTCTCTTATATTCTTGATGTACGCTCTTTGTTGTTGTATTCTTGCTATGTACCCCACTTCCTTTTTTGTTTTAGACAACTTGTAGTACATGTTTCAGTTGTTATTGCCTCGGTAACATTTGCTGTTGTTGCTGTTGTTGTTTTTGTTGTTGTTGTGCTGTATCTTTTCATCCAACGAACTTCGTGAAAGACAGTGTCAAAGGAACCAATTTGACGCATGCCTTCTTAGCATTTTGTTGAGCTTTCTCTCCCCTGCCGTTTTATATCTTACAAGATCCTATTTTCATTCATTCGTTAATTCTATTTGTTTCTTTATTGTTTGTTTTTCTTCTTCTTCTTCTTCTTCTTTTTTTTTTGTATTTTTGTTATAGCCAATCTTATTCCCTAAAGTAAAGTGACACCGATCGCTAGCTACAGAAAATCATTACAGTGAAAGGACAAACAATAAAAAAAAGAAAGAAACGAAGAAACCTCGAACCAACTACAAAACAAAACAACAAAAAAAAAACGGAATACGCAACACGCAACCTGAAGTTTGTCCTTGTTAAAGTCAAGATGACATTACTACAAACTACGATGAAATGTTCAAAGAATAACATAAAAGAGGCATATAAATGAATTCAACATTACAATATTATGTGGAATATGTCAGAAGAGAATTCTTAAAAACGGATTTTGTTTGACTCTTTTCCACTTTTGTTATAATTGTATTGTTACTTTAACGAAATATGACGAAACCGAAATTTAAAATCCAATATTTATTTAATGGTGCTCCTCTCAGAATATTCTAAACACTTCATTTATTTTCTATTGTGTTTTCTACATGCTAATTGATTGGACGTTCATATATCTTGTCGTCGTACAAACTAGGAAGATGACTGTCGTATCAAATATATTTCCACAGAGAATCTCACGTAAGAAAAAAACAACGACAACAACAACGGCAACAAAACCACCACGACAATGATGGCGATGACGACGACGACAAAGGAATTGATTGTAAGATAATGGAAGCAATCGGAATCAGGTGTTATTAACGTATCTAAGATTCACCATAGTCATTTCGTTTTTAAAACTTCACAGCTTTCGTATCATCATGGAATCCATGATAGTTAGATGTTCCTTGTCACGTGCTACTCTCACAATCATACACACGCACACCTATATATATAAATATATATACACACACACACATATGTATTATTATTATTATGATTATTATGATTATTATTATTACTATTATTATTGGTATTATTATTATTATTATTATTATTATTATTATTATTATTATTATTATTATTATTATTATTATTATTATTATTATTATTATTATTCAGTAGTCTTATTTTTATAACGTGCTTTCACTTCACTACCGAGCGCAGTTCTGCGTGTCTTGGGTATGTGCTGTGGTTTGCTGTGATGCTCTTATGGTTACTGTATTGAAAGTGTTCTGCGTAGGATGTGTGCGGTGCCCAGTAGTGCTATTTTCTATTTCGTTATTGGGAGATCGACAAAAAAGTACTCAATTAAGTGATAGATTAATATCAATTGATATACACAGAATTTAAATGCAAGCTACTATAAGTTTCCGCACTCATAGTACAATAGTCGGACAAGCTTGTATTGAATTATTATTATTATTATTATTATTATTATTATTATTATTATTATTATTATTATTATTATTATTATTATTATTACTATTATTATTATTATTATTGTTATTATTATTATTATTATTATTATTATTATTATTATTATTATCATTATTATTATTATTATTATTATTATTATTGTGTGAGTGCGCAGTTCATCAAAGTGACACTTCGGGGGAAAAATATACGAAGCCCAATATACCCATCATGATTACTCGTCTGATAAGAGTACACCCGGCACATGCATCACAACCATATGTGCGCGACATGATGATCTCATATCAAGATTAACAGCGCATAATCTTGCAGGTGGGGCCCGGTTGGAATTTTCTTCAGGTCGAGTAATTGACTCAGCCCCTTTCCCCAAATTTCAGTCCTTGTGCCTTTCGGTACGGCAGTTCGAAAAACTCATTCTCATCGTTGTGATGAGAATAGAACTCCTGAATTTGTTGGTGAGATCTAGGCATTGTAAGCGGGCGGATGAAAAAAAAACTGAATGAGATTTTTTTTTTTTTAAATAAGGGTTAATTGTAAATCGATTTCTAGCTTAGCGTTATGAAAACACCCTGCTGCCATCAGTACAATATGCCAAATCGTATAGATGTAAATATTTATACATATCCATACGAACAACATATCCGCACGACCATATACATACATTTAAATGTATACACTAGAGAAAGATCTAATTATTTTCTCGTCAGCCTTCAAAATTACCCAGTACTATCAGTAGTGTTGTTATATACTTTCAGGGATAAAACCACTTGAATGCTTTCATCACGCTGGCCCCTTGATAAAATCATTAAAGTGATTTTATACTTAATTTTTTTAAATAAATATTTTTGCTCCTGATCAAATTGCATTTCGCTGCGAGATTATTTTGATAAAAAAAACACGTGGTTGAGATGAGAAAAAATTATCTTTTACTAGTGTATATATGTAATGTATATATATGGTCGTGTGGATAGGTTGTTCATGTGGGTATGTATAAATAATTACATCTATATTCTTCGGCATATTGTACTAATGACAGCAGGGTGATTTCATAACGCTAAGCTAGGAATCGATTTATAATCAACCCTTATTTTCAAAAAATTTTATTCATTTTTTTCGTCTTCCCGCTTACAACCTGTGTTAATGGAGTATAGATGTGGTTTTTAGAGCCATTTGGCGTCTATTTTTAGCGTGTTGATGGCGCTTATCCACACCCTTTAATATAATTATTTTACATAATTATAAATTAGTATAAAATGTTGCCTACAAGGGTCTTATTTCACGTTGACCACTTGATAAAATCATCAAATTGATTTTATCCTGAATTTTATGTGTGTGTATATATATATATATATATATATGTATATATATATATATGTATATATATATATATATGTATGTATGTATGTATGTATGTATGTATGTATGTATGTATGTATGTATGTATATGTATATGCGGCTTTGATGGAAGCAACAAGAGAAATACGGCCCAATACATAAGGTTATATGTATCTCATTTAACTGTTAAGTTACTACATCCAAATGTTTCGTGCATTTCACTACGCACGAAAATTCCCTCCCCAGAGTCTCTTACGTAACTTTACATTTAAACAATATATATACTTACACACTCACACACACACACACAGACACACACGCTCACACGCACATACTTGCTCACATACATATATACGTAGGTACGTATCTAGCATGTAGCATTATGAAATATACTCTTGTAACGTATTGCTGGAAGTCATGCGGTGATGTTAATTAGATTAGATAATCAGAAACAAAAGACCATTCATTTGAATGTGTGATGGGAAATGGAATGACAAGCCGTGATAAGTGAGGTGGGGGAGAGAACAGAGATGACTTGACAGGTCTGCGTTCACGGCTAAATTATTAAATATATCTGTAAATGAGAATAGCCGGATTAGCAGAGAATATGTTTATCAAGCACGTTAAGGGAATTAAGAGAAGATGAAGATGCCAGTTTAGATTGAGAGCAGATGATAGATGAGCGGTCGATCGTTGAATATAATAAGTAAATATTGAAAGTGTGGTGAATTTACAGAGTAAAATGTTAGGTAAATTGTTGTGAAGCTATTATTGCGGTTGCTGCAGTTATTTTAGTCCCAGTTCAACCCTAATTTAGAGGTACACCGCTTATCCCTATGTACAAAGTACCCCAGTGACCCGGACCACATTATAAACGTGGACTTTTCAGGACAGTAGAGTACAATTTATATATAGCTGCTATTTCGAGCAAGTGTCGTTCCCCACCCCAAAGGCCTGTCTTAATCTAAATTATATCAAGAAAAACCTTTGTTTTAATATGAGGTATTAGCGCTAAACAGTGATGTGTATAGATACAAATTCCTTCCATTCGCAGCGTCTGCTTTTACGGTCTCTGCTGCTGAAGAGGAAATAACCACTCCGAAATGCATACATCCAACATCCTAGTTAGATAGCGCTATGAACTGACTCGGTGTTAGCATGCCGGAGAAATTGCTTAGCGACATTTCGTCTGTCTGTAGGTTCTGAGTTCAAACTCCACCGAGATCATCTTTGCCTTTCATTCTTTCGGGGTCTATTAAATAAGTACCACTTGTTCGTCTGGGGTCGATGTAATCGACTAACTCCCTCCCCCAAAATTGTTGGCCTTGAAGCCGATGTATGAAGTCCTCCACGGAAGAACATTTACATTCGATTTGGATGGGCTTCCGCTTAGTCTCCACCAATCAAGTGTCACTCAAAAGACTTGAAACAGGCCAATACTACGCCCAAGACGCCATGCAGTAAGATCGAAACCGGGGGTAGGCTTGTATTGTAGAATAAACTCCTAACCACGACACCAAGTCCGCGCTGATTGAACGAAGACAGATTAAATTGTCTGAACAAACATGTGTTTCAAATTGTAGCACAAGGCCAGAAATTTCGCGTGAGCGCATACATCGATTGCACGAACCTCGAGGCCCCAACTCCCAACGTCCAGCGCTCCACTAGGACTTGTTTTATCGACTCCGAAAAGATGAAAAGCAAATTCGAACTCGGCGGAATTTGAACTCAGAACGTAAAGCCGGATGAAATACCGCTAAGCTTTTCGTCCGGCTTGCTGACGATTCTGTCCGCTCACCGTCATTGCCTGAACAAATACTATACAGAGTCAGTGATTGTTATGTAATTCTGACACCGAGCAAAGTATCGATGAGTGATCTGAACTTATAACCTATCAATCGGTAGGCAAACTTTCAATCGACTCGAACGGCGGCGACGGACACCCAGCACTTTGCTTTTAATTAATTTGATCACATGCTCTCATTAATTTAATTACGTGCTTCCATTAATTCGATCACGTGCATACTTTAATTTAGGTTTCAATAGCAAAATCATAATTTAAAGGAAAATTAAATATTCTTAAATACATACAACAGATATTTTACACTTTACGCCTATTCACTAAGACAGACTCTTATATTCAAAGAATTTTGTATATCCTCTCTTCTGCATACATTGTAATCACCTCTCTAGCTCTCTCGCTCTCTCCCTCCCTCTCTCTCTCTCTCTCTCTCTCTCTCTCTCTCTCTCTATCTATCTATCTATCGATCTATCTGTCTGTCTCTCCTTCTCAGGCGAGTACACACATACACACTCACACACATACACACACACACCCACGCTCGCGCACACACGCACTCCCCTCTCTTATCTTCTCTCTTATCTCCGCTCTCACTCTCACTCCTCTCTCTCTCTCTTATCTTCTCTCTCTCCTTCTCTCTCTCTATCTTTCTCTGTCTCTCACGCACACACACATACACGCTCACACACGCACACACACATACACGCTCACATACACACCCACACACACACCCAGGCACACACACACACACACACACACCTACACACCGCACACACACTCCTCTCTCTCTTATCTTCTCTCACACCTCTCTCTCTATCTTTCTCTCTCTCTCTCTCACACATACACACGCACACACACTCACACACGCTCACGCACACACACACGCCCACACGCCCACACACTCCTCTCTCTCTTATCTTCTCTCTCTCTTATCTTCTCTCTCTTCTCCCCTCTCTCTCTTATCTTCTTTCTCTTCTCCCCTCTCTCTTATTCCCCTCTCTCTTCTCCCTCTCTCTCTTCTCCCTCTCTCTCTCTCTTCTCCCCCTCTCTCTCCTCTTCTCTGCATCTCTCATGCAGTATATTAAACTATCGACAACTGCATTATACATCTCATTGTGGGTTCCTCATAATTTTAATTTCGATAAGTAATCTATAATACAGGCGTCTGTTGTGTAAATTTGAATCATATTGTAAATACAATATCTATTTGGGTTTCGGCTGTCCTCCATTTTATCTCTATTTGTAAGCAGCTGGAATGCAAACATATTTCATTTTCAATAAGCGAAGACTGTTTCCCATCGCCGGTTGTTTACAACAAAGTAAGATTGATTTTCTCATAGATTAAATTATGGGTGCTATTTCAAACTCCATTTGATTGGATTTCGTTGAGTAATTAAGCGGTAGGATTGTTAGTAAATCAGTTTCAAATAAGACGTATAGTCATCTGAAATTAGTAGCATAAAAAGAAAATGAAAGCTCGAGAAAATATCTTAATGTTATTAATGGTGTATATCATATATGTATTACATACAAATGAATGTGTTGTAGCAATACGATGTGTGTTGAATTAGCTTCTTAATAGCAATCTAAGATACGTATAAAATACGGAGTCTTTATATGATATATAGCTAAGCGTTGATGCGCAACAATGGCCTAGTGGTTAGGGCAGCGGTGTGCCGCACTTGTGCATATATATATATATATATACACACACACACACACACACATATATATATATATATATATATATATATATATGTGTGTGTGTGTGTGTGTGTGTGTGTGTGTGTGTGTGTGTGTGTGCACAAACACATATTTATATACGAGGGTGAGTAAAAAAGTAATGTCATTTTGTTTAGGACAGGTATAATTACCAACACAGGAACATGTATCATACATCGAAATGAAGCTGGTCCTCTGTGGATCACATCCCTACTTCTCAACATAGTCACTGTTTCTCTCAATAGCAATGTTCCACCTTCGAATGAGAGCATGTATCTCTACCCCGTAAAATTCTGTTGACTGTTCTTTGAGCCACTTCTTCTCTATAGTTTTCACTTCCTCATCACTGGAATAATGTTTACCTCTCAAACCCTCTTTCGTGGCGCCGAAGCGATGATAGTCTGAAGGTGCTAAATCTGGTGAGTGTATAAATGTATATAGATATATAAATTTATATAGATAGATAGATAGATAGATAGATAGATAGATAGATAGATAGATAGATAGATAGACTAAAATCTATGAATATCCATGCTTCCTTATCACCCGTACCCTCGTTCTGTCTTCCTCTATAATGGACACACGCACATACACGTTAACAGAGATACATCTGTACGAATATGACCAAAATATTATCTGTCTATCTCTCTCAGTCTGTATGTACACAGATAAACACAGACGTCTTTCAACACGATCGTTAAAAGCATTTAGTTAACATATAAAGCTCACACTTTTAAAATTAAATCTCTTCTTAGAAAAGACATTACTTATTGCAGCATAGGAACACAATTATTTTTCTCCTTTCTGTTTGTCTTTCTCTCTCCTACTCTCTCTTCCTCTCAGTATATGTGCTCACAAACACGCATGCGTATACATTTTTAAACACGATCGCTAGAAACATTAAGTTAGCTTATTAAGCAACCACTTTCAAAAATATGAAGTTTCTTCTTTTAAAAGATGTAGTCTATTAGTAGTTTATCAGTGCAGCCGTAGCTGTGTGGTAAGAAGTTTGCTCCCCCACCACAGGGCTCTGGGTTCAGTCCCACTGCGTGGAACACTGCGCAAGGAACTTCCATTATAGCTTCGGGCCGACCAAAGCGTTTTGTGAGTGGATTTGGTACACAGAAACGGAAAGAAGTATGTCGTATATATATATATATATACACTATCTTTATTTCTGTTTATCTATCTATCGATCTCTGTATGTATCTATTTATCTATTTATTTATCTACGTATCTTTGTATCTATCTTTCTCCTTCTCTTCCTCTCTCTTTCTGCATATCTAACTCTCTCTATCTATCTGTCTTTCTATCTATTTATCCATCTACCTACGAATGTTTCTACTTCAGTCTTTCATTCAATGCCCAAGTAACCAAGGCGAATTACAGTCACTGACAATTTCATTTTCTTTCCTTCTATAATTTCAGGAAAATAGTCGAACTAAATTCACCCATCGCGAACTAAATTCACCCTTTTGAAGCAATACATCAAAAGCAAAACATTTTAGGCGTAACATGAGAAAGCTCAACAGTGCATTGGCAACCTGTCTTATGAAAGCAGACTTGCTGTTTGTGGATCGTTAATATTGTGTATAGAAATTAAATGAGTTAAAACCTGACGTGTACTTTGGTTTATTAAACGTTTCTTTTATATCAATGCTGTTTTCTTTCCTTAACTTCTTTCTGGCATATTTATCTATATTGCATTGAAGTGGAATATTATTTATTCCAGGACTAAAACACCAGGCCATGCGCTGGCATTTTATATTGAAAAAATAGGAATTCGAAAATATTTCATTTTCAGCTTCAGAGTTTTGCGATTTCACGTGATGAAAGAAGACATCACGTGTTTTCACAGACTGTTAAAAATCTAAACTAGAATAAAATAAAGGTGATATAAACCCTCACCTACCCATCTACCCCACAAAATCCTTGAATCAAAATTTAGATATAGTATTCTCTGTTGTATGTGATAAACATAAAGCGTTCTTGACATGACAGAAACTTCATTTAAAACTTTCTTTTATGAATAGGTATAAAAGAGTTCTGAGTAATAGTCGCAGAAACCATTCATTTTTAATATTTTATTCTTTCAAACTGTTCGAAAGAAATATAAATAACAAAAACGATAATCAACAAAAAGCAAAAAAAAAAAGAAATAATAATAATAATAATAATAATAATAATAATAATAATAATAATAATAATAATAATAATAATAATAAAATGAAGAAAATTCACCAACAATAACATATTCATAGACATTTAGCGAAATTTTGAAAGAAAGCCGCCAGGAATTTTTCAGTCTTCTACCATTTTCTGCGAGCAATTGTTTCTTTGATTCGTTTAGTAGCCAACTTATTTACTTATTTCTGTTCAGAGAATGTAATTTACTAGCGTTCCAACATCAAAGACCTACATATTCTTTGATGCGTGTGATTGAGTGCAAATGCAATATTCAAAACCATTCTTTTTATTTGAATCGTGCCAACGTTTATACTACTTCGATCGGGTTGAAATTCTTGTATGTCTGGCGAGGAAATATTAGATATCAGTACGTCGATTATTTTTATCCTTTCTTTCTATTAATCTGTTTCTTATTGCATGCAGACTAACGTATTATATACTCAATGAACTATCGAGATATATCACATCTAGTGCTATTATTTCGTTCTAAGATATCTTTAATTGAATGCAGTCTGTGTCATAGAGCAATAGGTAAGTTCCTGGAAAGTTGTTTGTAATAAGACTCTGTTTCCAAACCCTGCTTTTAACACATTCACTAACACAGACATATAACAATGATCAATCAGATTATATTGTAATCCTTATAGCAAAAAAAATATAAATAAATGAATAAGTAAATAAATGAATGAATAAAAAAACGCATGTCAATAAAGTTCTAACTTCGATGTACACATGTAAGAGATTCTTTAATGTGGGGCCTATTTACAGTTGAAATAACTGAGCCACCATCACTATCATTATTGTGTGGTTTGCTTGAACTCGTTCATATGTTGGGCGGATATTTTAAGGCAGTGTGTCATGGTTGGATACTCATCCTGGTGCCAAACATTTTAGTTGTGTCTTACAACACATAGGGATGAGGTGTAATGACCTACATACACTTGATGTTTGGTGTGAATCAAGTGTTTGGCATTAGAATAGCATTGACTGTCTATCTATATATGTATGTGTGTGTGTGTGTGTCTGTCTGTCTGTCTGTATGTATGTAGATATGTACGTAAGTATGTATCTATCTATCTTTCTATCTATTTATCGATAAGTTTCTCTGTCTCTCTCTCTGTTATCTGTCTTTCTATCTATATACATGTATATATAAATACATACGTATATACATTTATATGTGTGAGTGTATGCACACACATACGCACACAGTGAGGAGCGCTGGACAGTAAGCCTGGCGGTATTTCTATATACGCATACGGATAGTTATATCCCCACCTGAATTGATTTTTGCCTTAAATCCTTCTATTTTTCAATGAAATAAGTTCCATTGAAATATTGCAATCAATGAAATCGATATTTACTCTTCCAGCAAATTGATTATCTTGCTGTCGTGTGCCTGTGTAAGATATTGTTAATCCATTTTGTATGTGGATATAGTTAATAATTTTGGTCGCATTTAAATGTACATATTCAGAAAAATGAAATTATGAATAATAATAATAATAATAATAATAATAATAATAATAATAATGAAGATGATGGGCTACTAACCCCAAGATTCCGAGTTCGATTCCAGGCAGTGACCATAAATAATAGTAATAATAATAATAATAATAATAATAATAATAATAATAATAATAATATCGAAAAATACCTTAGGAATGAGAACCCAAGTTCGAAATTTCCCCAAGACACCTGGTGAAACGTGTTAACAACAAACAAGATGAGGACAAATATCTGTCAAATGTAAATAATTTAAATAAGGTAAATAACGTTCAACAGTAACAGTCGTACATCTCACGATGCACAAAAGATACAATGAATAAAATAAGAAACGGGAGAGTTTGTACATCAATATAGTCAATGCAGAACAAGGGTTGTAAGCAGAATTAGATCGATACGCAAATAGTTGTACAAGCTTCATCTATATATATATATATATATATATTGTGTGTATGTGTGTGTGTGTGTGTTTGTTTGTTTCTTCTCTGCCACCGCTTGACAACCGGTATTGGTGTGCTTATGTCCCCGTAACTTAGAGGTTCGGCAAAAGAGAACGGTAGAATGAGAACCGAGCTTAGAAAAACAATAAGTAACTGGGGTAATTCATTCGACTGAACATTCTTCAAAATGGTGCTCCAGTATGGCCGCAGTTTAATGGCTGAAAAAATTTAAAGATAAAAGGTGAAAAGCCAGTGAGAGATCCTCTTCGGGGGTCACTAATTCTGCTAGAAATAACAACCAAATGTCACACAAAATGAAACCACGCAGTGCTTATGTGGAAGTACAAGCACTAAACATTGCGATGTGGTCCGAAAAAGAAACATTTAAAAAAGATGGGATGGCCATGGCTGGAATCTCTTTGAGCATGGCTTTGCTGAACCGAGGTTGGCCTGGGTGTATAAACAATACACATATACTCACGGAATATACACACGTACACACGTAAGATACATACACACATGTGCATGCCCTCACACACACACACACATATAATTACATATATGTCAAGGCACGCACACATGTACGCAAAGCACACGTACATACATACACACACGAACAAACACATATTCACACACACACACACACACACACACACACACACACACACACAGATACGCACTGATTTTCTTTAAAATCAAAGAAAGAGCCGCAAGTGTTCTCTCAATATACTGAAAATAGCAGCCAAATTCCTCTCAAATCACACACCACAATAGACAAAAGAAAATAAACATTAGATAATGTTGTCCTACTTTCTTCTGCCCCTCCGCACTATACAGTCGATTTGGTCACGGCAGGAATGCTTTGATCACAGATGTGTGAGATCAGAGTTAACTTTCGGCGAAACAACAACTAGAACCAATCTTGTGCCAAACCTGTGACAATTCTATTGTCAGAATGTCCTAAGAATGAAGAGGTCACACACAGCCAGACACTTTATGACAAACGTTCATGAATAATGGCTTTTTTCCTCGCTGCTTTCTTTCAGACATCTCTGTATCATGTCCCAAACTACTTTCCATCTCATTCCTTCTCTCACCCACCCTCTCTTTCTCTCTCTCTCTCTCTCTCTCTCTATCTCTCTCTCTCTCTCTCTCTCTCTCTCACGCACCATTTCACACTGTTGCTTACTTTTTTCTTTTTTCCTCCTCCTTTCTACGTGTAATTCTCTCTTTTCTCTCTCTCTCTCTCTCTCTCTCTCTCTCTCTCTCTCTCTCTCTCTCGCAGTTTTTTTTTTCTATTTAGGTTGTGCGTATATATATATATATATATAAATATATATATATATATATATATATATATATATATATATATATATATATATATAATATATATATATATATATATATATATATATATATATATATATATATATATATATATATATATATATATATCTGACTTTCTTTCTCCTACTATCTATTCCCGCCCCTCTTTCTCTATCTACGACTACTTTTAAAACAACTACCACTACAACTACTACTACCACCACCACCAACACCTCGTCTGCCACCACCCCTTTCCATTATATTGATCACGTCTTTTGGTTATTCTTCAGATGTTATTTAAGCAATATCCTGCTCTATACGGGCATCCATTGTATACAAATGACTTCACGCACACAAACACAAACACACACTTACGCACACACATGCGCACACACATGCAAGCATACACTAATACACAAAAGCGCATACACATACATACATAGATGAACATATATACATATATGCACATATATATATATAATATACATATATATACACATATGTATACATAAATATATATATATACATATACGTATACATACATATATACATATACGTATAAATATATATATACATATCTACATTTATATATATATGCATATATATATACATATTTATATATACAAATATGTACATATATATATATATATATATATATATATATATATACATATATATACATATATATATATGTATACATATATATATTTGATATAAGCATTATATATATATATATATATATAGAAAGAGAGAGAGAGCGTGATGGAGAGAGATACACGCATGTACCTTAGGCACTTGTGATCTATCTGTATTTTTACATGTAATGGTATCTATCTACATCTGTTTGCCCCCACTACTTCCCTCCACTCTCTCTTCTCTCCTTTTTCTATATAAGTGTATCTCCGTGTGTGCATATGTGTGTATGCGTAAGAGTACACGTATGTTTGTAATTGCACATGTATGTGTATGTGTGTGTGCGTGTATAAGGATAGATTGTTTACGCGTTCCCAAGAAGTTTTGGCCATTAACTCAATGATCTTGCCCATAGATGAGTCACCAACGAAGCTCACCTTCTTCAATAATTACAAAGAAACCTGTTTATTGTGTTTCTGGCTTCTTTGACTGGAGGATGGATAAATGTTTAAAGTGTTAGTAATACAGATAATAGCAGAGATAGTGGTGGTAGTAGTAGTAGTAGTAGTAGTAGTAGTAGTAGTAGTAGTAGTAGTAGTAGTAGTAGTAGTAGTAGTAGTAGTAGTAGTTATAGTGCGGGTGGTAACGGTGGTGGGTGATGGTTGTGGTATTATAAGTTACTGTTTAGCCTTAGGTCATCCTTCAAGAGGATGAAAGTCCAGCTGTGACCAGCCTTATCTTTATTTCTTTCTTTCTTTTTTTATGGACATTGTCTATCAAGGACTGCATCGTTCAATGTTTTTTTTTTTTCTCTTTACTTCATTTTAAGAGGATTTTAACATAGGTTGAAGGAGATTTTTTTTCTGTTTACTCTGTACTGTAACAAAAAGGGCCTACTTCATTGGCTCAAAATAATGGTTTCCGATTCAGCCCGGCAATATTTTTTCTTTCTTTCAGAGAAACGTCTTAGTCAATACCATCCACGCTATAACATAACCAGTACTTTATTTTATCGATCCCGAGACGACGAACGGCAATGTTGATCTCACTTTTGTATAGAACAGGACGAGGTTGTAGTCTATCTTATTATTAGCTGTGATGTAAGAAGTTTGCTTCCCAACGAGCATCTTGGGCAACTGTTTTCCGCTACAGTCTCGGGCAGACCGAAGCTTTGTGAGTGAGTATGGTAAACAGAAACTGAAAGAAACCCGTCGTATATATGAGTGTGTGTGTGTGTGTATGTGTGTATATGCGTGTGTGTGTGTGTGTGTGTGTGTGTGTGTGTGTGTGTGTGTGTGTGTGTGTTAGCGTCGAAGTTGACTTTGCCTTTCAACCTTTTGGAGTCGATAAGAAAAGTATCAGCTGAACTCTAGGGCCGATGCAATCGAATGACCCTCACTCCAATGAAATTGCTGGCCTTGTGCCAAAATTTGAAGCCAATATTAGTTGATAGAGTCGTTAGAGCAGTATGTGTTGTAGATCTTTACATTCTGAGCTCGAATTCTACCAATGTCAACCTTGCCTTTTAACCTTTCAGGATCAATAAACTAAAGTACCCCTCAAGTACTGGTGTAGATTTTATCGACTAAAACCTTATCCTACATAAATTTATACGACGTTGTGCATATCATATTTTATTGTCGCTTAAGGCAGTAGAATGGTAGAATCATTACCATACCAGACAAAATGTTTATCAGCAGTCCATCTGTACGTTCTGAGTTCAAATTCCACTGAGGTCGTATTGGCTATTCATCATTTTCAGTTAGATAATATAAGTAACAGTCGAGCATTAGGGTCGATGTAATCGCCTTCTTCACATCTCAAGATTTCTGGCTTGTACTAAAATTTGAAGACATTTTTTTATTGTGAGCGTGTGCTATATATAGGGAGAATTCACGAAAAAGCAACAGACGAAGACAGGTGGTGTAAACAACAAATGGATGTATTAGTATAACGCTCGGGAATAGAGAAAGTCTTCAACGTTTCGAGCCGACGCTCTTCAACAGAAAAGAACACAGAAAGAAACAAGGATACATATATATATATATATATATATATATATAATCTTTATGTATATATATATATATCTTTATATATATATATATATATATATATATATATATATATATATATATATATATATATATATATATATATAATCTTTATGTATATATATATATATCTTTATATATATATATATATATATATATATATATATAATCTTTATGTATATATATATATATATCTTTATATATATATATATATATATATATATATATATATATATATATACATATATAAGTATGTATATATACATATATATTATTATTGTATATATATATATATATATATATATATATATATATATATATATATATATATATATATATATATATACATATATATATACATACATGCACATACAAACACACACACGCATATATATGAGAGTGTGTATGTATGTTTGTGTATATATATATGTACCAACAAATGCTTCAAACTATACAATAAAATACATAGGGAGTATTGTGCTGCATTCAGGCCTGAAGATCTTTAAAAGGGGACAGAAATAGATATTTGCGGCGATGAGGAGGAAGGTAGATATGGTAGGTGCTTATCTATTCACATTCTAACTATTAGCTTATATTGGCATGTGTCCAGAAAAATAATAGGGTTCAAAAGCGAGTGTATATACATAGATATGCACATGTGTATGTATGTGTGCGTCTGTATATGTGTTTGTGTGCGTGTGTGTGTGTGTGTGTGTGTGTGTGTTTGTGTGCGTGCGTGTGTGTGTGAGCGCGCTCGTGTGTAATAGTGTGTCTAATTTCCTTGATGGCCATATTGCATTGTCAAACTGATAAGTTGCTGTTCGTTTATTTGAAAGTAAATATTATACCTGACTCAACACGGCACAGCAAAGAGGACGAAAGCAAGAGGTATAGAGAGAGGAAGAGGGCGACAGAGAAGGAGACAGAGGGATGGAAAGGGAGAGAGATGGAACTTGCAAGATATGTA
The DNA here is from genome assembly GCF_046866305.1 of Octopus bimaculoides. NCBI lineage: Eukaryota > Metazoa > Mollusca > Cephalopoda > Octopoda > Octopodidae > Octopus > Octopus bimaculoides. The sequence continues at coordinate 52,006,673 of NC_142941.1, forward strand.
GAGTGAGGGACACTGAGCGAGGAGATGAGGGGGTGAGGAGATGAGGGGGCGAGGAGATGAGGGGGCGAGGGTGTATTATATCATTGATATATATATATATATATATATATATATATATATATATATATATATATATATATATATATATATACATATATATATATGTGAATGATATAATATAATATATATATATATACATATATACAAATACATATATGTGAATGATATAATATATACATATATATATATATATAATATATATATATATATATATATATATATATATATATATATATATATATATATATATATATATATATATATATATATATATATATGAATGATATATATATATATATGTTTATTTATTCGTTCTGAATGTCAAAGTATATTATTGGCTAAGGCACAACTGACTGATAACCTAAGATTTCATATAAACAGGCACGAGATTTTTATCAATTTGGTTCAATAGAAAGATTTTATGGCATTCCAATCGCTTTCCATAATTAAGAGCAACGAAGAGTAGTCGCCATTTTGTTTCAAACGTTCAGTAGGCGTTTATTTTCTCTCGGGCATCGGTTATGTATGCATTGGAAAAGAAGGGTCTCTTGTGCTCCTTTATCCGTTTCAGCCATCGAGTTGTGGCCCTGCTGGAGCACTACACTACACTATTGTTGTTTCTACATTTTGACTGACCTTTTGTCTTTGGTTGGTGTTAGGTGAATGAGGGTGTACGATAATTCTACCCTCATTTGCGGCGGCGGCGGCGGCGACGACGACGACGACGATGATGATGATGCTCTACATAGCACAGAAGAAAGCGATTCTCCTGTTAGCTCCGGATGGGAAAACGCACCGATTTTTCCCCATTTCTACATTCGTTTGACAACGACAATGCCGGGGATATCAAATGAATTTATGCTCAAATAATTTTATTGCCCTTTTATCTTTATTTTTATAATTTAATTCTGTTAAAATATAAAAAATAAATTTAAATTACCCTGAAGAAAAAAAGAAATTGATGTTTGCTGTTTGCCACAAAAATTCTTGCACCGTTTTCCGCCGTTTCATGGTAAAGTACATCTTAAAGTGTTGTGTGTGACCTGCTGGAGAAGCATACATGGACATGGAATTCCAGAGGGCAAACTAATAAAATGTAGTTATCCTAAGCAATTTATTACAGATCTTTTTTTGTTAAACACTACGCCTTCAATGAAAAAAATCTTTTTAGCATTACAACGCTTGTGTAATTTCTAGCAATAAACACAAGGGGGATAAACCCGAGATCCAAACTCATGTAATATGTCCAAGGAAAGCAGCAGTTATCTCACATCATTACAGTTTTACAGATTTACAATCAATGGAAATGAATCGTACGGTTCGAAATGTGACAGTGAATATCCACCTGGTGAGTAAATACGAAAATAACAGCCATTTATAAATACAAACGAACCAGCAATTTTTTGTTGCTTTAAGTGTTGTAAGCACAGTTTTTCTTTTTGTCCATCTTTCTTTAGGAAACCACTAACTTTAGTCCATTATTCGAAACTGTGCGACATTCTAAGACTTTTGATTCTGTAATAAAACACCATTAATCACTTCTTTGGGTGTTTTTCTTTTCTTGTGCTTTTCTTTTCTTGTTTTTTTCTTTTCTGTTTCTTTTTTCTTTTCTGTTTCTTTTTTTCTTTTTTTTGGAAAAAATTCAGTAAGTTCTTAAAAGTGAGGAGGACAGGTAGAAAAGATACAAGAAGAAGAAGAAGAAGAAGAAGAAGAAGAAGAAGAAGAAGAAGAAGAAGAAGAAGAAGAAGAAGAAGAAGAAGAAGAAGAAGGGGGAAAAAATAGCCAAAGTAATGATACTCTATTTGTAAATGTTTTCTTTACTAAAGAACCTAATAGTGATGTTATCGAAGTATTGGAGGCAATAAAATTTGCCTCTCTGACCTGCTGTGCTGTTTTCTTTCAATAGTTATCGATCTTTTGATCAAAAGTATTGACAACATTGACTGCCGTATAGTCATTAATAATATAGATTTTTTTTTCCCCTTTCACCGAAAAAAAATGTTCGATTTTTTTCTCCCCCTTTCTTTGTTGTTGACGTATTTTGTTATAGTAGCAGCAGACAGAAGATTGGTATTGTTAGTGTTGTTGTCGTTGTTGTTATGGATGACGATGATGATGATGATGATGACGATGATGATGATCATGATGATGATGACGACGACGACAGCGGCGGCGGCGGGGGCGATGATGTTGACGAATGATGATGATGATGATGATGATGATGATGCTGACGACGACAAAAGTGATGATGAAGATGATGATGACAACGATGACGAAGACGTCGATAACGACGACGACGATGATGATGGTGATGCTGCTTGTTGGGGGAATAATGACATGTTGAAGTAGTAGTAGTAGTAGTAGTAGTAGTAGTAGTAGCAGTAGTAGCAGCAGCAGCAGCAGCAGTAGGTATGTATGTGTTTATGTGTGCATTGTTGTTGCTGTTATTGAGGTTGCCCTTGTTCAGTGGCCCCTGTCTGCTGCTCTGTTTTTGCTGACCCCCAGACACAAAGTAAGTCGACTGAAAGCTTATGAGAGACCTATTAGATTGTTAGCGTTGTTGTTGTTGTTGTTGCAACAAAGTTAGGCGATGGACACATAAGAGAGAGAGAGAGAGAGAGAGAGAGAGAGGGAGGGAGGGAGAGCACGGGTGTTGCTTGGGGGTCGAAGGGAGTGAGAAGCGAAGAAGGATGAAAGAGTCGGACAAAGAATTTAGAACAGAACCTGGAATATCTGAAAGTGTAGTGGGTGGATGGGTGGGTGTTGACAGGTGAAGAAAGGTAGGGGTATTGATTGAGTTTTGGAAGGGACAGCCATGCTTTTGGATTTTCAAAGGAGAATAGGGACGACTGTACATTGGATTCTAGAGAAGGATGCAACGGAAATGTAGGTTTCGAATGGTAACTATGTGCGGTTGAATGAGGCTTTGTCTAATACGAGCGTGTATTTTTAGGGCTCAGGTGATACTTTTGTTATTGTTGTTTGTGTAATTGTTGTTGTGGTTGTTGTTGTTTAGCCTACAGGTCAACCGTAATCGATATGATCTATGATCAAAGCCTTCTGTATTCTCTGTGCCATGCCATCTCTGTAGCTGTTCATGCAACAATGCAACGTATTTTAGCCAATCAAACAGAAGATAGAATTCAGTCCGTAATCATAAAATCGCTTGGCTTTAAAACAGGTAATCAAAGGCTTTCCAGTTGCCATCATCCACGTTTTTTATTTGTATATGTGTGAGTGTGTGTGTGTGTGTGTGTGTGTGTGTGTGTGTGTGTGTGTGTGTGTGGGTGTGTTGTATGACTGTGTATATCTGTGTGTATGAGAGTGAGGGAGATAGAGAGAGAGCGATAAGGAGCGAGAGAGTAAGAGTAAGAGGTAGCTATTTGTGTGCGTGTGTCTGTACGCAAAACACGTTCTCCAATGTGTCTTTCCAAATTTTAAAGGGCTGTGTTTGATTTTGAGGGATATTTCGTTGCTACACATTACAAAGCTCTTAAATATGACGACCACAGATTTTTGGGTTTATCAGCAGTTTTCTATAATACTGCGTATTGATATGGAATCAGTAACGAATTCAAGCTAAATAATTTCATAGTCTTCAGTAGTATTCTGCAGTCCATTGTCGCTGCTATTATGCAATGTATTGTTGTCTGAACAGCTATTGAGATTGGAATTCATAGCAAATATCAGGTCATTATGTCTTATCTTGCTGTCAACAGCCCACAGAGCAAACCGGATGAATAAAACCATTCATGATAACCATAATCAATCAGTGTTTTGAAGGGGAACCAGGGAGAAGTTATACATGTCGCATCGAGTTTAAGACTTCGAGAGTTTGATTTGAATGAGAGTTGACTATTATTTCAAGCTCTGTTATATTCGTGTGTAAAGTGGGTACAGTATCGCGGATATGATTGTTGTAAGTATTTTCTATTAATCAGATTAATCAGATTAACCAGATTAACCAGATTAACCAGATTAACCAGAACTGGATATGAAAAGATGAAAACATATTTACTTCAGTAAGATCTGAACTCAAAATGTACAGATTCAACCAAAATATTTTACGCAAGTCAGGAATGCGACTTATGATAATCTCCTGGATGTCTATAGGGAGTGAGGTTCGATAATCGGAACTGGATAATCGGAATTATCGGCATACCCATGTAAAGAGAGATAATTACCATAAATAAGATGTGTAAGAAGATTCTAACCATATTTCCTTTTTTTGTAAAGAGAAACTAGAAAGTCTTCACATCATTGTAATCTCCACAACGAAAAGGATTTCAAATAAATGACTACACATTATACTGATTTCAGGTATTCTGAATTGCACTATTTTCCCCCTCAGTATATATTTGTCTTCACACACACACACACACACACACACACACACACACACACACACATATATATATATATATATATATATATATATATATATATATATATATATCCGTACAAAGCTTTATATGGAATGAAGGCTAAGCAGACCGTAACTTCGAAGTGACTAGAAAAAATATTGAGTATTCCGTTAATTTAATGTTAGACTGTTTTCACTGTAACTAGAAATAAAAGCAAAACTTTAATATATATATGTGCGTGTGTGTATGTGCGAGTGTTTGTGTGTGTGTTATATACATGCATATATATATATATACACACACATATATGTATGTATATATATATAGATAGATAGATAGATGATAGTCAAAGTTTGAAAGCCATATTGTTAGCATGTGCAAACGTATTTGTTTACATGCCTGTGAGTGTGGTCTTGTGTGCGCTCACCTGCCAGTGCTTGCGAACACGCGTAAATGTGCACATAACACTAAAATCTAGAGTAACCGAAAATATTTTTGTCTTGTAGCTTCAGGATAATTATTCTTGAAAATCTCAAAGAAATGCAGATAACTGTCAACTCGAAATTAATAATCAAATTATTGTAAAATGTTTATTTTTTCTCCTACGTATTATTTCATCGATATTTTAATATAGATATTGTTACGATATCTACAATGTGTTTCTTTTTCGCTAAATAATATTACTTTTTTTTTTCTTATTCTATCTATTTATTTTTGGTATTCAAATTTCGTGAAGAATCAATACTGATAATGTGGTTGAACATATCTATGGTACATAGAATGAAATATTTTGCGCTAAAGTCAGGTTTCTTTAAGTGCCAAAATGCATTGAACATCATCTGTTAGAAGTGGAGAAGAGATAGCGAGACAGATAGAAAGACAAAGAAAAAGAGGGAGAGGGGGGGGGTAAGGGAGAGAGAGAGACGGTGAGAAACTGAAAAAGAGAGGTAAAGAAGTCACAAAACAATGCACGCACATATACGTACACAAACGCAACAACACACAACCAGAAATATAACTCTATTTTAAAAGAAATTTCATAAACATACATACTTGCACGCGCCCGCACGTGTGTCTGTGTGTGTATGCATACATATATATATATATATATATATATATATATGTCTGTGTGTGTATGTGTGTATATGTATATATATATCTATAGAGAGAGAGAGAGAGAGCTATTTATCTATCTATATATATATATATATATATATATATATATATATATATATAGATATATATATATATATGCATATATACTTGCATATAAATACATATATAAATGTGTCTGTGAGTATATGTGTGTATACATATATTTGTATAAAAGCTTCGAAGCAAAAGTACGGGCAAGGTTATTTATGGAAGACTAGCAATCACCCATGCACACCAGCCTCCCCTCTCCACGCCACTAATATTATCCAAGGGAACGGCAGAAGAACCGATAGAGCTTAGCACCTGTGATGTCACCTGTGATGTCACCTGAGATGTCACCTGTGATGTCACAACTCACTTCTACAGATGAGTGAACTGGAGTAACGTGAAATAAATTGTGTTGCTCAAGAAAACAACACACAGCCCGGTCCAGGAATCGAACTCACTACCTCATGATTGTGAGCCCGATACTCTAACCTCTGGCACATGGGCATATATATATACATATATATATATATATATATATATATATATAATATATATATATATATATATATATATATATATATATATATATATATATACATACATATATATATATATATATATGGGAGAATATACAAATAATAACAACAGACGAGGACAGGTGGTGTAAATAACAAAAGTATATATTAGTATGACGCTCGGGAATATATGCCCATGTGCCAGAGGTTATGCATATGTATATGAATGCGTATGTGTGTGTGTTTGTGTGCGTTCGTGCGTTTGTGCGTGCACGTGTGCACGTGCACGCGTATGCTGATGTGCGTGCGCGAGCGCGTGTTTGAGAAATGTAGACACACCATGAAAAACAAAGCGACATATTCTGACAAGATAATTCTTTAAATCAATTACATTTTATATATTCCAGCGATGAACAAACAGTTATAAATGAACACACACGCACACGCGCGCACACGCGCACACACGCACGCACACACACACACACACACACAGACACACACACACACACACACACACACACACACACGAACGCATATATATGCATATATATAATTTGAAATGCACATATCATACTAATGCATATAGCTTATCGTTTTCAAACAGGAAACAAAAAAAAATTGATCAAGTTAAATCGTACTTAAAATGATTTATTTGACATTTGCAAAGCATCACTCTGTAAAAAGATTCCGTGTGTGTCAATATGCATCTCTTCCGCGCTCTCAACACATATTTCATAAATACATTCATACATATACGTATATATATATATATATATATATAATTATGTATGTGTGTATGTATGCATCTGTATATGTGCAAATGCAGTTACATTGATACGTACGTAGGAAGCACAAAATACCTGGAAGGGATACCGAGATTTGCATATCTACAGATCAAATAATATATTTTCTAAACAGAAGATCACATCTGCCAGCGTCGAATACACTGAGATGAACTGACATATTATCTCTCTACGTTGCAAAAGAAAACAACAGCGTTTTATGTTATTAGTCTTCCTATTTGTACTTAACATTCATTATGCATATATAGAGAGATATGTATTAGTACAGAGCATTAACATCTATTATACATACATTCATACACACACATATCTATATACATATACTATCATAGATATATACGTACGTAGTCTCAATATACTTACAGATTTATATATATATATATATATATATATATATATATATATATATATATATATATATATATATATATATGTATGTATATGTATGTGCGTCTATATAGATATATGCACATTTATTCGTATGTGTATATACATATAAATATAGGTACATATAAACGTATCTGCATACACGTACCTATATGTGATTGTATATATACCTCACATTCACGCAAAGACGCTCACTGTTAGACCACGGACGGTCAGTTAGGCAGTTAGATAGATAGACATATGGACAGATAGACGGGTAAATAGATAAACAGATAGACTGATAGAGGGAGATATAGAGAAGGAGAGAGAGAGAGAGAGAGAGAGAGAGATCTTACTTTAGCTAGTCAAGTTGTTTAACTGTGATTAGTCGCAGGAAACGCCCAACAATTGAACGGAATGAACTAAAGAGTAGATGCTTTTAAAGCCGGCATGTTTGGCTTGCAGAAACGAAAATACAACACCTGAGGAAGCACCTACGTTGAAATGGTTCTAATTCACAATGTAATGGCGATCTCAAGTAATATCTTATGAATGCAGGAATTTTTTACCTAATCAATTTGTGGTGTGTTGAAATAAATTTTGCAATGCATTAATAAGTCCTATAAATTTCCATCCGCAAGTTATTACTGTAATTTTTACATAGGCGCAGGCGTGACTGGGTGTTAAGAAGCTTGCTTCCTAACCACATGGTTTCGGGTTCAGTCCAACTGTGTGACAACTTGGGACGACCAAACCTTGTGAGTGAATTTGGTAAACAGAAACTGAAAGACGCCCGTCGTATATATATATATATATATATATATATATATATATATATATATATATATATATATATATTCATATATATATATTTGTGTGTCTGTGTATGCCCCCCCCCATCGCTTGACAACTCATGTTGGTATGTTTACGTCCCCGTAGCGTACCAGTTCGGCAAAAGAGACTGAGAGAATATGTATTAGGCTTACAAAGGATATGTCCTGGGGTAGATTTGCTCGACTAGAAGCAGTGCTCCAATATGGCCGCAGTAAATGACTGAAACAAGTAAAAAATAAAAGAATAAACAATTTCCTCCATTTTTCTGTCTGTTTTAAATTCATGAGCGCTTGGATTCAATCTCACTGGCCGCCATCTTGAGCAAGCGTCTTTCATTTTCAGTTCGATCGAGGCTGTGAATGAAACTATATTTCTTCCTCTAGCTAAGCTTTATCGCTCCTATCTACACAGTGAGGCAACTGCGGCCCTTCTAAATGCAACAGCATAAGACTAACCATGCTACAGAACCTCTACAGTTTCGCCACGAGACAAAAACTTTCTTGTTCACATGACGACACGGCCGCACCATCTTCGGCACTAAATCAGCCTATCCTTGCTTGACACAAGGTGGCGTGGGTATTTGATATAGTGACGAAGCTAGCAAAACCTCGTTCCAATACTTCCACCAACAATGCTATAGTGTGATTTTTGCCTGCGGCTGATGTTTTCCTGTGTTTTTAACACTATCATCATATTTCTATAAGAGATACTCTCTCAGGACAAACACTACAGTTTACAAGTGTTTCAACTTATATATACTTTATGTATACAATTGGCTAATATATACATACATACAGGCACACACATATATATATATATATATATATGTATGTATGTATGTGTGTGTATATGTATATATATATATGTATGTATGTGTGTGTATATGTATATATATATTTATATATATATATATATATATATATATTCTACATATATATATATATATATACACTCATACATACATAAACACACAGACACACACTTAGATATACACACTGACACAAATGTATACGCGATCACATTGTTAAATATATATATTTCCCCTACTAAGCATTAATGAATGACAGAAATGACAGCAGATGTAAATAAAGGTGAACCAAACAATAAATAACAACACAATCAGCAGCAACAGCAACCACCACAACAACAACAACAGCAACAACAACAACCTAACTGTGTTAGTACGAAGTGAAAAGCAAAGTCAGATAATTCGTTTATCGACCGTAAGTGTACAGATGTACAGAGTAGATACATGAGAGATAGTGGCAGTGTGTTTTATTTGGAAGTGTGTTGATGTGGCAACATGGCTTGAATTACAATGATCACTTAGCGCGATTCAGCTTCTCGAGCAGGAAGAATGGCGTTGAATTTGACTATTTGTATGCAAGAATGTATACATGGCTACAAGACAGAATTTATTTAGTTATTTAGGTTTTTACCGTCTTTCACAGTATTGGCGTTAGATCTTATATTTTAGTTTATATTTTATTTTATAACTTTTTTTTATGTGTTCCCTTATTTGGCCAAACAGTCCGAACAGTCGTTTACATTTTTTTTTTAGTACATTTAAACATCACCCTTTATATACTGTTTTATTTTATTTTATTTTATTTTATTTTTGGTTACTGGTTTTTAAACTAACGCGGAGAATCTCCCCTATTTGTTTCATTCTATGTTCTCGTAGACATCTTTAGAATTCGTCTTTTAACGCTTCCACATCAATGCGGCTTGTTTTCTTAGTGAGATTATATTTCTTACAGATAGTGAAATATATAGTGTTTAGGGGTACCCCACAAAGAAAGTAAACAACGCCGCAGAATCGTACCCCATCATTAAATTTATATACAATTTCGATCAGTTTTAGCGATTTCTCAGTTAATGGAGTCAATTTTAACCAACCTATTTTATTCTTGTATGAACCGTGTTTGTATGAGCGTATGTATATGTGTGCGTGTGAGTTTTGTATGGCCTAATTTATTGCTGTTGTTGTTGTTGGAGACGGTATCTTCGCTTTGTACAGTTCTAATCAAACTTTTCACCAAACACATTCAAGCAATGACCATTTCAATGCTGGTTTTCGATTCCATTTTAACCAATTGCCATTCCAGTTTTGTTTTTTGCCTTTGTCCTATTCAAACATTATATATATATATATATATATATATATATATATATATATATATATATATATATATATATATATATATATATATATATATATGTATGTATGTATATATGTATGTATATATATCACCCACTAGATTATCCCAGAGTATATTCTTTTCTATTTTAAGATGATGCGGTTTTCTTTGAGGCTGGAAAATAAATTCATACGAATCCATCGAATGTAAGTTAATAGTGAAGTGCAAAAGAAATCCATCATATATCATTAATCTAAAAAAATCCTGACAATGTATTTAATAGAATAGGCTTAACAACTTGCATTAGTTTAAATTTAGTAGATACCAAAATGATGAACATGGTGGACAATCATGAGAGCTTAAATAATGATTTTAAAACACCCGTACATATACGCACACACATGTACACACTCACTCACACCTTTCTATATGATTTGTTTGTATAATTTATGTTCTTCTTAAGAGAGTTCAAGCCGATCGCTAACAAAGCAACAACACTTTGAGTTAAGAGAGTTCGCAGTGTTATAACTACGTGACTAAGGTGGCGTGTTGGTTTAACTGTTAATGGGTACACTCGAGTGTGTGGATCTATTCACGTAAAAGTCTCAGATAGAGGATTTCTGATATGGATTACAAATCTTCACTGTGCCACTAATAGATTGGATTTGGAGAATCCGCGTAACTTCCTTTTGTTCTTTCTTCCAAAAGTCTAGGATTTCCAGGTGTAAATTTGTTGGTACATAACGTAATGCACCTATAGGTAGAAATGAGATTTTATAGTCAGGGCAGAAGAGCTGTAAGTTTCACATTAAGTCACCTCAAATGTTCACTTTTTCCTGGAGGTTTAATTGTACATGTGCATTTATGTATATATGCATGTGCTTGTGGGTATGTGTGTGTGTATATGTCAGATTGTCCGTCTGTCAGTCTGTCTGTCTCAGACTATCTTTCTGCCTGTTAGTCTGTCTGGCTGTCTGTATATTTGTATGTATGCATGCATGTATGTTTGCATGTATGTATGTATGTATGTATGTATGTACGTACGTATAAATAATGTTTCTAGTCGATCAGTGTAGAAACAGCTGTTGAAGAAGGATTTAGAAAACGAACATACGAAATTTAAGATGAAACCAAATCTAAAATTTGAAACCATTCAAATGATTTTGATTTTATTTGATTTGCATGGATTTATTTGGTTGTAACCGTTGAGCACCAAATAGAAGATCTGATGTTATATTAATTTCCTTTCTCTATGATCTTAGATCAAAAGCCTGTCGTAACCAGTCTCCCATTTCATGCTTCTGGCAGTCGATAAATTATTATTGGAATTGTTAGTGTCGATGTGTATCCCCAGGTCAACTCTGTTCAAGCACACCTATGATCAAAGCGATCCAAACATGACCATTCCATGTTTAAATAAAAGGCATAATGTATCCAAGTCTTCAACGTACAAGATGACCATCTGCTTTTGAGTTCAGAGCGTACGGTTCAGGTGAGATTCACTTACTATTTCTAGCAGATCGAATAATAATTGAGCAAGCACCTGTTTGTTAGCTCGTGTGGTGTATGCACGATCAAGCGGAAATAAGATCAAAACAGTCATGTTATCATATTCCAAACTCATTATCCAATGAATTCTTCTCCCCCACCCCCCGTAGTTAGTAAAGTATGATTTGAGTAGAATTTGGTTGCTATTTTATTTAACACGTAATACGCTGTTTGGTTACGAAAATAAATATTCCCGGTTGTGTTGATAAATGTTCCACTAATACATTTTGGTGATTTCATTGAGTAAAGTACATCCGTAAAAGTGGTTGGTTTGTGCAGAAGTAAGACAGCTACGTTCTTTGATTCTCTCACGTTGCTTGTGTAGTAAAGTTTATTTCCTCCTCTTTCTTTTACAGTTCTAAAATTATTTAGGTTTTTAAGTGAGCAACGAATTCACATTATCATAGTGTTATTCACCCACTTCTCACAGATCTTCACTTTAATCATAAAAGCCATCAACGTCCAGTGTTGCGTGAACAGATGACCGCTGAAGCATCCCTTTCATTGCAGTCATGTGTCAGTCGCAATGACTACCTTCAATTATGCCACAAAATATAATCGCTAGCTTCATCAGCTCCATTGCACAAAGGAAAGACCCCCTTGGTGTACAAGAGTAAGTGAAGTTTACCATAAGGCCATAAATGCTTAATGACCGCAAAAACGGACCAATTTGCAATTCTTTCTGTTTCAGTCGACGTTAATATACTTCTGCCGATTCCTGCCGTTGGCAATGGCAAATGTCAGGACAGTAGTTGTAAATATTTGACTGGTCAAATAGTAAGGTTGGGCTGGTTATGATGCGTAGTCTGCTGGAGAAATGAATCGCTAAAAGTGTCTAAAATTAATAAATTGACAAGAGAAAATGAGGCTGCAACTTTTACAGATCACTTAACCTTTATTGTCTGGAAGAAGAAAAAGTAGAAAAACCAGAATTATTAACATATAATTTAAGATCTGCGCATGGTAACTGATAAGCAGAGTTTTTAAGATGTATAGGAGTTCTCTCAAGAATCTAAACAGGCAATAAAGCTTTTAGTTATTTTGATAAACGTTTTCACACCATCCGAAAATAATTTATGAGATCCAATCGTTTTTAATTGCTCTTCTATCATTATTACCATTGCACACAATTCTCAGAATGTAATACAAATTATTTACACAAATCACAATTCCATATTTTGGTTCAGTATCGTAAAATATGCATTAGCGTCGATTCTAGAGACGAAAGTTCAATTAATTCTTAAACTAAGCGTTATTTTTTTCTTAAGTTTTGAATAAAACACACTGCGCACTGGGTATCGAATAAGATAATCGAAATATTTCTTATTTTCTCGATAGTGGGCCATGCTGGAGTGCACACTTCTGGGTCTTTAGTTGATTATATTGGCTTCAAATTATGCACCAACCTAATATATACGACGGGCTTCTTTCAGTTTCTGTCTACCAAATCCACTCACAAGGCTTTGGTCGATCCGACGCTATAGTAGAAGACACTTGCGCAAGGTGCCACGCAGTGGCACTGAACCCGGAGCCATATGGTTGGTAAGCAAGCTACTTTCCGCACAGCCACGCCTGTGCCTATGAACAAACATTTTAATTCTAATTTCACTTCAAGCATGGCCGTGCAAGGTATCCTTACTACATTTATTTCCTTAAAAGTAGGTGGCTTAAAGGTTAACGCATTCGGCTCACAGTCTTAAGTTCCTGGCGGCGCGTTATGTCCTTGAGCAACGCACTTTATCTCACGTTGCTCCAGTTCACTAATAAAGAATGAGTGGTGCCTGTAATTCAAAGGGCCAGTATTGTTACGTCCAGTGCCACGCTGGACCTCCCCGAGAACTACGTTAAGGGCACGCATGAGTGTGGAGTGTTCAGCCACTTGCACGTTAATTTCATGAACAGAGGCTCTTCTTTTCATCGGATCAACTAGAACACTCGTCGTCGTCGCCGACAGAATGCTAGTTCTTACTTCTTTGCTAATTTCTTAATACTTCTCTATCCTCTTCTTTTCCCCTTTCTCTTGTACCCACTGTTTTGATGACAGTTAAGTGGACAGCCATATTTACTTGCATGCCATAGACAAAGGCATAGAAGTATGAACGAGATGAGGTGGGCTGTGTGTTTAAGAGAAAACGAATGAAATTATGTAGCAAGGTAAAAGTATATTTTTCTAACGCTACGGTCTTGTTAGTGTCAGATTGGCGAACATATTCAATACGATTCTAATACCGTATGATATTCTTGTTATCGTTATATCAGCCGGTTATATAAATAAACGTCCATTAGATAAGGCAATATTATAAAATCTCTTTATCGCAATTGTATGCGAACAGAAGATGAAACACGTTTGAATATCAACGTGAACATTATCTGAAATATCGAACTGTGACTTCTAATGTGTCAACAAATCTAAAATCATTTCAATCAAATATCTAAGAATCGAACGACTAAGGCTAAGGAGGTGATCGATGCCGTCTCATTCTGTGCATTTATCGATTCTATTTGAAGTTGGCAGATCGCTTACTATTCACAAGATAAAGGAAACAGATCACAAGTCCGACGCAACAAATTCTTTGTCGACATTACTCGTTGATTTTACTTCATTGAAAACTCTCTCTCTCTTCCTCTCTCTCTCTCTTTCTCTCTTATTCTCTATTTGTCTATCTCTTCCTCTCACACTCTCTCATCATCTCTATTTTTTTCTCTATATTAGATTTCTTTTTCTTAATGCCTTTGACATGATTTTTATCTTTGTTGTTGCTGTTGTTGTTCTCAACTGCAGTATGTTGTTTTGTCATTAATAATTTCGCTTCCGCTCTCCATCAATTCAATCACATGGATAACATTCATTACAAACTTTCGCCCAACTATTTTGTTATTATTAATATCATCATTATCATTATTATTATTATTACTCTTTGTTGTAGCTTCTAATTCTGAATTATATTGATAATCATAAAAAAAAAATTTGCTTTTCTTTTAGTAATTCTTTTTTTTTTTTTTAAATTTCATTTTATTATTCAAATATTTTTCGACCAAATGAAGTCACGAATCGCAAAGAAATGAGAGAGTGAGACGTCACAATCTTTACGAAGTCTTATAAACTTCGTGCACAGACGTACCGCAAAACTTCTGCTATATTCTATCTGAAGGATCGAAACGTTCTTAGATAATTTAGCTGGACACAAATTGAATATGTCGAGATAAAGGAAGAAAACAAATTACAACGACACCCATCGCCCAACAAAACTCGATAATTTTACCGTCTCAAAAAAGAGTTCTTTCAGTATATGTGATCATCTGTAATTATGAATACGTAGATTGTAAGGTAACTTTTGATTTGTTATATGTGTATATGATTTAGTTTCCTAAACCATATATACATATATACATATGACAAAACAGATATTTAACTACATCATCTAGCACGTATTTCATGAACAACAACACTAGTTACACACAGACACACACAGACACACACACACACACACACATACACACAGACACACACACACACATATAACTATTGATAGATAGATAGATAGATAGATAGATAGATAGATACATACATACATACATACATACATACATACATACATGCATAGGTGGATTGATAGAGAGACAGACAGACAGATACATAGATAGACAGACAGACAGTAACATATATACGCATATAAATAGATACATACATACTTACATATGTTTGTTCGTAAAATATGTGCATCTTACGTGCGTTTCAGTAACAAAGAATACAACTTGTAAACAAACACACACACATACACACAAAAAAAACACGCACGCACACACCCACACGCAAACACCCACATCCACACACACATGCACACACACATATACGTTCGTATCCACATAAAAACATATATATTCATAATCTTGATTGCTTATACATATATACATAATTGTGTATTGGTGAACACACATTTGAATACCTGTATGTAAATGTATTTTTACGAGTAGGTATATACCCGCGTGTGTGTGTGTATGTATATGTGCGTGTATGGGTATACGTGTTTTTCATAATTTAAATGTGTGTATATGTATGTATATGTAAACAAGTGATTGTGCTATCCATTTTTATCTACTCTGCGCATATGTCTGTATGCGCATGTCTTCAAACATGGACGCGGGTGCGCACCTTATGCAGTATCGTTGCACATAAACAACATGCTTTTGTTTGTTTTTTTTTAAATCCTCACACTTCCTTGAAGCGATAACATCATTGACATTTCAAACTGTCATTTATATAGAGATATCACGTGATAAAAGTAATTTTTCGGTATGTTCAATCGATTTTTATGCCAACAGTATAGAAAAGTAAACGCCTACGAGATGTTGTGTTCAGTTTGAACAGAGACACACAAAACTGGAATCCGCCGAGTAACTTTTTAAAAGTTTGCTTTGGGATTTAAAAGATCGTATGTACATATATATATATATATATACATACATATACACACACACACA
Source organism: Octopus bimaculoides (assembly GCF_046866305.1). Taxonomy (NCBI): domain Eukaryota; kingdom Metazoa; phylum Mollusca; class Cephalopoda; order Octopoda; family Octopodidae; genus Octopus; species Octopus bimaculoides. The sequence continues at coordinate 52,022,929 of NC_142941.1, forward strand.
CACACACACACATATATATATATATACATATATGTATATATATAAATATATATATATATATGTATATATGTATATATATGTATATATATGTATATATATGTATATATGTATATATGTATATATATGTATATATATATATATGCATATTAATGTGTGTGTGTGTGAGTGTGTATAATTATAAATGTATATATGTATAAATATATATGTATGTACATATGTATAACAGCATACATATATACATATATATATATATATATATATATATATATATATATATATATATATATATATATATATATATATATATATATATATATATATATATGTATGTATATATATATATATATATATATATATATATATATATATATATATATATATATATATATATATATATATATAGTGAAGGCGCATGACTTAGTGATCAGGTTGTTGCGGTTACGATTGTGAGACCATGGTTTCAATTTCCAGACCGGTCGTTGCATTATATTCTTGAGGAAAGCATTTCATTTCACGTTGCTCTTCAATCAATTCGTCACCTGAAACAATATAAATATATATATATATATATATATATATATATATATATATATACGACGGGCTTCTTTCAATTTCCATCTACCAAATCCACTCACAAGGCTTTGGTCGGTCCAAGGCTTTGGTCGGTCCAAGGCTATAGTATGAGACGCTTGTCCAAGTTGCCACGAGGTGGGACCGAGCCCGGAACCATGTGGTTAGGAAGCAAACTTATAACCACACAGCCACTACTGCACTCTATTGACTTAATATCGGTTTCACATTTCAGTACGAGGCCAGCAATGTTGAGGGAAGGGCTTAAGTTGATTACATCGACTCTAGTACTGAACTGGTACCCATTTTTGGGACCCCTAAAGGATGAACCT
>NC_142941.1:52028830-52036330 GCF_046866305.1 Octopus bimaculoides
ATATATATATATATATATATATATATATATATATATATATATATATATATATATATACAGGAGTGACTGTGTGATAAGTAGCTTGTTTACCAACCACATGGTTCTATGTTCAGTCCCACTTCGTGGCACCTTGGGCAACTGTCTTCTACTACAGCCTCTGGCCGACCAAAGCCTTGTGAGTGGATTTGGTACACGGAAAATGAAAGAAACCTGTTGTACACACACACACAAATATATATATATATATGTTTGTGTGTCTGTGATTGTCCCCTCACCATCGCTTCTGCAAAAGAGACTGATAGAATTAGTACTAGGCTTACAACGAATAAGTCCTTGGATCGATTCCTTCGACTAAAGACGGTGCACCAGAATGGCCACAGTCAAATGACTGAAACAAGAAAAGAATAAATGAACATATATATATATATATATATATATATATATATATATATATATATATATATACATGTACAGCATGCCGAGCTACAACCGTTGTTTAGAGTAAGAAGGAATAATTGTCATTCTACTCGCCAGAAACCACTGGCATCGTATTAACGGTATTCCAATATTAGAAGAAACTATTCGTACGCCATTAAGATGTGCAACAATCGTATCTTAGTTTGTTACTAACGTGAACTCACACACAAAATGATGTACATATAAACACGCATATGTATTCATACACACACACTCACACACACGCAAATATATATATATATATATATGTGTGTGTGTGTGTACATATATATATATATATATATATATATATATATATATATATATATGTGTGTGTGTGTGTGTGTGTGTGTGTGTGTGTGTGTGTGTGTGTAGATAGATAGATAGATAGATAGATAGATAGATAGATAGATAGATAGGTAAATAGGTAGGTAGGTAGGTAGGTAGAGAGAGTGGGACATACATACATACATACATATATACATACATGCACGCACGCGCACATACATACGTGCATACATACATACATACGTATATTCAACGAAATTCAGCTCCAAAAACAGCGTGTACATTTCCATACGTGAGTATGTTTGTGTTTGTGCGTGTTATCGGCTGTTTGTATGATTATGTATGCATATGTGATTTTGTATATGTATGAGAGTGTGTGTATTTGTGCACATGTGTGTGTATATGATTGAGTGAGAGTGTGTTGTGTGCACGCACGGGCGCGCGCGCGTGTGTGTGTGTGTGTGTATGCGTGTGCGTGTATCTAGCAGCGATGTATCTATCTTCACTTGACACAAATCGAAAACTATGTTACAGCTTCCGAAGTACTTTTGATAAGATGGTAAGATAAAGCGAGGTGCTTGCAGCTAAAATTCTAAAGTCGTAACTCCGAGGCACAAAATCCACAAGATATCGAAAGATTAAAAGACTAGAAAGAGTTCTTTCTTGAAAGAAAAGGGGTTTCATCATTTTACCAGAGATGTCAGATAGGGGAGAATCAAAGAGTTATAGAATTTATCGGAAATATTCCGAAGAACTTGTTCAATATTGAAAGGAATTTAAGAGTTGAAATTCGGAAAAGAAGAAAAATAATTTTCGATTTATTTATTGAACATACGTTTCTCAAGGCTGCTGTTACCTATTTCCAGACACACAGATAGAGCTTGCATACACACATACACACACACACACATACACAAACACATACACAAACACATAGACATATATATATATATATATATATATATATATATATATATATATATATATATATACACACACACACATATATTTGAAGAAAAGCAACAAAAATTCAATAGGTTATAGCAGTACGTACGTTTCGTACACACTTCATTTATTCATGTAGTGTCTTACTAACTTATCTTGCTTACCTCAGTTCGTCCGTCGTTGTCAACGATGACTAAACACATAACATGGAAGAAGACGAGGCTCGCTATGTCTGACTATGTTCGAGGCGTACTCGGGCGTGTCTGGCGCAGGTTGGATATTGGTGGTCTGCTTTGAGTGAAAGCAAGGAGCTGGCTTCAAGCTCGCACACTTCACTTTCTGCCTGGACCCCAGCATTCATGCTCACAAGCGGAGGCACTTCCGCCTGCGCAGCCCCACCAGGTAGGTCGACCCTTTCCTCGCTTCCTCCAGAAACACAACACAAACCAAAATATTTGCTGAAATTTGGTATCGAGAAGGTGCAGGAAGACTAAAGGACCTGATTACTTTACATCCGGTGCCAAACAAACAGCAATGAATTCATCAGAAATTATGAAACCAAACTTTGAATAGAATCAAAAACTGAATACAGTCATGTTTACAAAAGTAAAGAAGAAAACTAAACGAAGTGTAATTTTATAGCTAAATCAATTATCGTATTTTAAATTAAATTAATGTTGTTTAAGTTAATTATGAATTAATAGCAATGCTTTAATTTCTCAAATTAAGCTATCAGTTTTCATCTGCAGTGCCGAACACTTACTGTAAAAGAGTCATTTACATATTTTATGAGGATTCGGTTGGCAAATAAACTAAAGAGAGTTCAAATTCTCTACTAACTCCGAAGATTTTGTGACATAAACAACAATTAACGTTAATTACTTGAAATAATACACGAATTTAACAGGCTATTAATACACAGGTACAAAGTAATTATTATTATACATATTTAACAGGAAGATTAACTGGGTAAAACAAAGGATTTTGTAAGAGTAAACAGTCGTTAGGGTTCATTATCCGTTTCATTGTTAATTGTTGATATTAGAAAACGTCCGTTCCGAATTATTATGACAAAATAGAAACTAGTGCAGGAATGGGCAAGCTTTTTCAAAAAGCAAGTACCTACGGCTTATCATAAGGTGTGTAACATTGCTAAAACGATTCGAGTTTATTTTCGGTTAGGTGTGCCATTCAGAAAGTCTAGAGTCAAGAAAACAAAATTTAACACATTGTAGCCTGGTTCTGTAAGTAAATATTGCACTCAACCAGGAATATAGTTGAACATTTTGTGTGATGGTGCAGAGATGAATGATAAATATAGAGCGAAAAAGAGTGAGTAAGTAATAAATACCAGAGTCCTATACTATGGTATACTTGTGAGTTACTAATAATCCAGGCATGAGTGATTGCATAAAATTTTACGGACCAGTCTAGTTGTTGAAGACATCTGCTATTGAACTTTATCTAAATTCACATATGATTTTCATATCTCTTCTGTCAGTTTGTCTAGCACCGTTAAACTTGATGCTATATTAATAAATTCAAATGATTTTGCTAATAGTAACGATTAGATGAAAATGTGAACCATTTTCCAACAATTTGTGTGAAGTCCAATCAAATGCTGATGTGCAGTTCAACATGAATATTTCGATGTGTTTGTCAATATTATTGAGTATATATTGTTGCAAATGTGCAAGTCATTAGTTGTGTATCACTATAGAAATGGTGCAATTCGAAATTATGCTTCAAAAGGCATCATAAGCATTTATTTTACTCAAATATTCAGCTACCTAGTATCGAGGTACTAAATGATATATATACATATATATACACGACGAGCTTCTTTCAGCTTCCGTTTACCAAATCCACTCACAAGACTTTTGGTCGAACGGAGGCTATAGTAGAAGACACTTGCCCAAGGTGCCACGTAGTGGGACTGAAGCCGGAAACATGTGGTTGGGAAGCAAGCTTAAATATATAAGTATGTAGGTGTACAAACACACACATATACATCGTATGTACATGTGTGTGTGTGTATGTTTGTGTGTGTGTGTGTGTGTGTGTGTGTGTGTATGTTTCATTTAACTTGGTAAGCATACACATACATAACGTTACTATAAGCGTCGAAATTAGTTGACAACAAACAACACAACCGATTTATTGAGAAATCTTTTTATAGATAGTTTATTAATGAATCTAATTATAGCGGCATTACTCATAACACAGCACATATACTAAAATAAATACACAACATTGACACTTGCTTAAAAGAAAAGAGAAAACAGAAATAAATACGGGACCTCATGATTTATAATTATATGAATAACATTTTGTATTGCAGTGTTAAGATATAGATTAAACTGGCGATAATGTCTATGCATTATTTGCCATTAAAAGAAGCAGTCACACACATAATAGCCTTGACATCTTGAAGTGAGACTGTGACAGTCTACATTCGTTGATGATAGAGTTTATTTAGAAAGTGAACAAAGGTGGGGAGCTAGCAGAAACGTTAGCACGCCCGGCGGTATGCTTAGCGCTATTTCGTCTGTCTCTATGTTCTGAGTTCTCTGGGGTGCAGAGAACAACGGTTACTCTGCAGGTTACCTCACACAACTGCGCTTAGCAAGCTTCAACACGAGCAATGTCGACTGGTATATTGTCAGGTGACTTTTCTGCTCGGTTAATCATATCCTCTACAAGTGTACGTTCACGCTTCAGAGATTTTGTTACAGCCTTTCCGGATTCCTCGCATTTTCATCTCACATTCAAATTATATATATATATATATATATATATATATAGAGAGAGAGAGAGAGAGAGAGAGAGAGAGAGAGAAAGAGAGATGTGGAAGAGAGATGGGGAAGAGAGGAGGGAGAGTGTATATATATATATATTTTTTCATACTGAACTACTTGGCAAAATTGTTAATTATTAATTCTATTATTAATTGACGATTCCCTGCCCTTATTCTTGTATATATATATGCATATATATATATATATATATATATATATATATATATATATATATATATATATATATATATATATATATATATGTATGTATGTATGTATGTATATATATATATATATATATATATATATATATATGTATATATATATATATATATATATATATATATATATATATATATATATATATATAAATATATATATATATATATATATATATATATATATATACAAACACATATATGGTATGTATATATAGATATATCATTAGATATGATAATACAAATTCTCAGTGTTGTAAGTAGTGTTGCACGAAACTATAAGGTGTTCATTTATGTAACATCACCATTAATAAAAGAAAACATAATATATATACGTAGCTGCTGTTCAATGATTGAAAGCCGTAAACAAGAAGATAAGCTAAAGTTGACATTCTTTGCTAAAATCCTAACAGATAAAATACAACTAAGCACACACAAACACACACAAACATAGACACACAAATGCATATATGTATATATATATATATATATATACATATGGATATGTATGTTGAAGCATATACATATTATATATATGTATACATATACATATACATAAACGTGTGTGTGTGTGTGTGTAAACAAGTAGATATCGATCTTGTTTGCCACACGTTGTTTGTTTGAAGTCACGACGTCGAGGTTTGCCGTCCTGTAGACATTTTGAAGTTATGGCCAGAAGCTACTAATAATGTTTCAGTCCAACTGCTAGCTGTTATCAATGGGTTGATTGCATCTGATATGGAAATAACCAAACGAATAATATCTCAAATTACATAAGAATAGCCATGAAATGCCAATATTCATACCAATTCAAATAAACCGAAATCAATTTCCCATATATATACATATATATATACATACACACACACACACACGCACACACACACACATATATATATATATATATATATATATATATATATATATATATACACATATACACATATATATATAACACACACACACACGTATATATATATATATATATATATATATATATATATTGAGAGAGAGACAGAGAAAGAGAGAAATAAGGATTCATAACTAAGTTGGTAGATATATCGGCAGATAGACAGGTATATAGATCGATCGAGAATCAGACATTCACACAAACACACACACCTGTATATGAATGTAAGATATCTATACATACACACACACACATACATCCATAGTCTGAATACGGTTTGTTAAGCTAAAAATGTTAAATACTTCGGTGAAGAAATATAAAAGAAAAAAAAATATATCCTTCCTCGTGTTTTTAGATTGTTCCATAATCTGTTCTTCTCCCTGCACGGTTCGAAACAAATTTTTCTGTGGATAAAATGCTAATCAATCCATTGTCTATAATCTGTATTCGATCGTTTTGATTGTATGATATCCTGCAGGCAATTGTTATTAAACTCTAAACTAAGCTGTTACCTATATTTTGGGGAGGGTGTATATTTTTTAACGCAGATGTTGAACGATCTTATTGTTCGATCAATGTTTTCATTGCGTCAGCTACTGATTCGATATTTCTCTGGCGACGCGAGGAATATATATGTAAGTCTGCAGTATTAATAGTACATACGATGATTTTGTTATTTCTAGATAAATCATTATTGTGAATATTTGCATCTCCCATCTATCAGTCCGTCCTTATATGCATAATTTATATATATATATATACGTATATATATATATTTATATGTGTATGTATGTGTGTGTGTGTGTGTGGGTGTGTGTGTGTGTGTGTGTGTATGTGTGTAATTCAACTATGAAAACAAATAAAGACATCGTTAATGATCAGTTACAATTGTTTCTGTACTTCTGCTTTTAACATCAGTTCATGCAAAAGTGGCTAGTGAAAATTCACGTAATATTTTTTCAATTTTTAGTGTTAACAGGCCATTGCAAATAGTTTATCTTTCTCCCTTCACGAGACCTTAGATAGCTAGCTAGCTAGCTAGCTAGATAGATAGATAGATAGATAGATAGATAGATAGATAGATAGATAGATAGATAGATAGATAGATAGATAGATAGATGCATACATACTTTATTTTCAAGTGCAGAAATATGGATAATAAAAACGTAGGCTGGTCGCTATTGTTGCTGCTGACATTTTTTTGATGTTGAATAGTCCAAATCAAACAAACTTGTATTGAAACGTGTTGCAATCACAGCCATACCGATATTTTGTTCATCGGCATCCCTATTGTGTAATATATCTTGCATATATATATATATATATATATATATATATGGAGTTATGATGCAATATGAGAGAAATGGGGCAGCTCTTTCTAATCGGCCGAGCGAAAATATACAAACTTGCTTGTTCCATTCTGAAACCAATTCATATCCATTGATTTCATCATAATTGTCGATGGTGATATATCAGAACTAATTTTCACTCACTCTTTAGAGTTCCATTGCTTCAGAGAACTGGTTTGCATGAAGAGCGACGTGAGTTATGAGATACTTAGAGAAAGTGTAATAGATTATGTGACGAAGACTTCAGGTTACATACATAGATGGATTTACATTACCATCATTAGAAAAATAAGTTCCTACCGGTAATAAAGTTCAAGTTTTATGTTAAACATTAATGAAAATATACTGCATATAGCTTATATTTAAGTTCGGGATCTAATGCACTGGAAATGGAAGCTGATACGATAGTACGTCATAAGATTGAATCCGGTTCGTCAGTCTCTTTGTTGCTCTTTTTTAATTTCTCTTTGAAAAACCAACTCACCTATCTCTTCCTGTTTCTCTCTCGTTCTCTCGACGTAATGGACGTCCTTTCT
>NC_142941.1:52041330-52056330 GCF_046866305.1 Octopus bimaculoides
ATTGGAGAAATATATGTTTAACTTTTACTTGCTTCAGTCACTGGACTACGGCCATGCCGGAGCACCGCCATGAGGAGTTTTTAGTCGAATGAATCTATCCCAGTACTTACAATTTTTTTTTATAAAGCCTGGTGCTTATTCTTATCGATCTCTTGTGCTGAAGCGCTGAAGTTACGGGGACGTAAGCACACCAACATCGGTTGTCAAGTGGAGGTGGGGGGTGGGGAAGAAACGCACACACATATACGATGGGCTTCTTTCAGTTTCCGTCTACCAAATCCACTCACAAGGCTTTGGCTGGTCCGAAGTTATAGTAGATGAAATTCACCCAAGATGCCACGCAGTGGGACTGAACCCGGAACCATGTGGCAGGTCTTGCAGATCGCTCATCCACTTCTAGGATCGGTCTTTCACTTCTGAAGCGCCTGTGCCACTTGAAGCAATGCGTACAACCTATTGCCTCATCGCCGTTATCTTGCTCAATGTCTCTGAAGCAGGTTTTCCAAGTTTCACGCAAAACTACACGTTGGCTCATTGTTCCTGTCCATGACAGATTTCAGAACATGCGAAGTAAACGCAACGATGTCACTCGGCACACTGTCTCGTGAAAGTCAATGCCAGCTCTCATTGTGCACGCAACCGTGTGCCGCTGTTTGTTGGCACGCTACAGAACTAATCCGGAAAACACTTGATACCACCTCGTACAATATATATATATATATATATATATATATATATATATATATATATATATATATATATATATATACATTGATATAGACAGGTAAATAGATAGATAGATAGATAGATAGATAGATAGATAGATAGATAGATAGATAGATAGATAGATAGGCAGATAGATAGTTAGATAGAGAGAGAGAGATAGAGAGAGAGAGGTGATATATGTAATTTTCTTAAAGTGTTTTTTTTAGCGCGTGTGCGTTCCTGTCTGTTTTGCTAGTACTTCTCTGTATGTCTCCACTCTGTCATTCACTCAGTCACTTTGTCTCTCTTTTCCCCTCTCTCTCTCTCTCTCTCTCTTACTATTTCCCTCTTTAACAGCCTTCTACCATCACTCTCATCTTTACTACTGCACACTATAAACCATTGAATTGATACAACGTTCACGAACGCCAGAGCGGAGGTGTGAAGATCATGTAAGAAAATCAAGAGTTTCCACTTAACATGGAATGAACGTGTGTCAAGATGCGTTAGCATTTACAGGACTTTTGCCAACTAATCTCTCACTATCAACAACACCAAATCATAATATTGATTCTGTGGAAAACTATGGAACGGTTTCGCTACACAAAAAAATACAAACAAATATTTAAAAAATCCAACACATTCGTCCTCACTTATTAGCATATGTAAATTATATAAACTTCCATGCGTGTATGCATATGTATTCAGCGTGAGATACAGGTGTGTGTGTGTATATATATATATATATGTATCTGTGTTTGTGTGTACATATATATATATATATATATATATATATATATATATATATATATATATATACATTATTATGATTGACCGTTGACTGAACACTATTCAATTTTTTTTCTCCGTGCTTTTCTCCTTGTCTCCGTATTCTTTCTGTTGAAGAGCGTAGCTCGAAACGTCAAAGACTTTCCGTATTCCCGAGCGTCATACTAATATATCCTTTTGTTATTTACACCTCCTGTCCTCGTCTGTTGTTATTATTTGTATATTCTCCCATATATATATATATATATATATATATATATATATCATCATAAATATAAGGGATTAGCAATTGAGTTGCTTCTCCAACATACTGAAAATTCAGAAACAGCAGTCAAAGAACTACTTCTTTAACTGCTGTTTCTGAATTTTCAGTATGTTGGAGAAGCAACTCAATTGCTAATCCTTTATATTTATGATGATAAATGGTCTTACCGATAAAGGTTTATTTCATACTGAACTACTTGGCAAAATTGTTAATTGTTAATTCTATTATTAATTGACGATTCCCTGCCCTCATTTCTTATATATATATATATATATATATATATATATATATATATATATATATATATATATATATATATATATATATATATATATATATGCATATGTGTGTGTATGTATGAATGTATGTATGGACATTTATATATATATATATATATACACTTATATATCTACTGTACCCTACGAACACATAATACCTTCATTGTTGTTCAACCTTAGTGTGAACCCTCTTATCGTACCTACCCCGTTCTGGTGGCCTTCGCGTGGATGTGCTTAGATTCCAATCACTCCTATAACTAATTTATGTGTGTGTGTGTGTGTGTGTGTGTGTGTGTGTGTGTGTGTGTGTGTGTTATACATACACATAGACACACAAACGGTCGCACGCACACTCACACAGAGCTCGAACACGCACGCACACACACACACACACTCAGATATATATATATATATATATATATATATATATATATATATATATATATATACATGTAAATAATGCTCAACACCGCATTATTTGTGAATTAAGGCTACCATTCATTTCATGTTAAGAAACGTAGAAAAATATCGTAGTCTCTTAACAACCTTTCAAGCCGACCACACGGAGAAAGTGGTTCGCCTCCATTTTGGAAAACACAATCTTCTGTATATATATATGTATATATATATTGAAAGGGTGATGCAGAAAGGCACAAAATGCTACTAAATGTTTAGAGACGAAGCAATTGTTCCACACTCTACTATTATGTTTAACGTGGTCAGTGTTATGTTTTACGTTAGTACGCTGGGCGAAATGCTTAGTGGTATTTCGTCTGTCTTTATGTTCCGAGTTCAAATTCCGCCGAGGTCGTCTTTGCCTTTCATTCTTTCTGGGTTGATAAAGTAGGTACCAGTTGCGAAATGGGGGTCGCTCTAATTGACTGGCCACCTCCCCAAAAGTTTCGGGCCTTGTACCTAGAGTAGAAAAGAATATTTGCGAGTAAGCTCGACGAGGTGATTATGATGGTGGTGTCGTTTCCGTTGTCTTTTCCGTCGTCTTTTCCAAATTTTTATCAAAATAAACAATCGAGGAGCCTATCATGTACTATGTGCTTCCAATTCTGATAGCATCCGTCTTGAAACGAGAGAGAGTGAGAGAGAGAGAGAGAGAGAGAGAGAGAGAGAGAGAGAGAGACATTCAGTCAATTTGCATTTGACCACGAATCAATATATTCCAATCGACTTGTTGCCACGTGAAACGCTATACCATCTTGTTTATCAAATATTTCTTCCAGATAATGTCTGGCAACAAGTCCATTTCGTGTACCAGAATTTCAAGACAGGTATAATTTGTGAGGTTATTTTGAAATAGTTTTTAAGTAAATCATTTTACTCTCGACAACGGAGCAAATTGAATAGCCAGCAATCATTTTCCACCAACTTGTAAGATTCTATGATTAATATAAAGGCGTTATAGATTTTTGTCAACGTATGTGTTAAGAATGTTCAATGCCAAATATGTTAATAGGTTAACATAGCTCCACTTCCAAGGAAATACTATTGATATGAGATTGGTTCATTATTATTATTATTATTATTATTATTATTATTATTATTATTATTATTATTATTATGATTGCTTGTGTTGTTTTGTTTCCATTATTCGTTTCATTGTTTTCTGCAACATTGACCGTGTGCCTTTATCGTTTTCACCCATTCCTTACATTTAAACACAGCCATATTGTTTCCCACATTCTCCTCTATATGTATGAGTGTGCGTGCGTGCGTGCGCAGGGACGTGTAAGGTGTGAATGTGTGTGCGTATGTATGTGCGCGCGCGCGTGTGTGTGCATAACACAGTATGCACTTAAAGAAATAGAGAAAGAGATGGAGAGAAAGACATACACAGACACAGAGAGACGCGTACGCACACATACACGCTCTATCAGTCATTCACTAGAACACCTGTCTGTGTTCGGATTGTCTTTGGATAGGATCCATCCGGACTCGCGCCTTCGCCGTGAACAGGAATTATTGTTCTCTCTTCGCTTACTTGCGTCACACGGGCTCAACTCTCCTCCTCTTTTCATCTGACACTTACCTCCTCTCTTCACTCCTACCCACCTTCTCTCTTCGTTGATACCACCCCACCCCACCGTTATCCCAACCCATATCCCTACCCCCACACCACAACACACGGACTCTACCCCACACCACATCCCAATCTGCAGGAGAATACATACATACATACATACACACATATATACATACATACATACACACATGCATACATACATACATACATGCATGCATGCATACATACATACATTCATACATACATACATTCATACATACATACATACATACATACATACATATATTCATATGTGTGTGTCTCTGTGTGTGCATATGTGTCTGTAAGTCTTCAAACATATTTTTCGAAGAAAATATAGTTTATGTAGTTTCAGACATATAATATCAAAAGAACTTAATGTAATATATATATGTGTGTGTATATGTATGCATGCATACATACATACATATTCACATAAACTTATTGTCTATAGAGTTACTTATATGCCTATACATACATTGCAGAGTTTTAAAAAAATTCATACTAAACATAGGAAATTTGTAAAATACATAAATATTTAAATAAATATATAAAAATGTCAAGTTGGTACCATTTTCTTTGTAATTCTAACATTCTTCTAAGTTTTTCAACAAAAAAAAAAAAAATTCTCCATTCGATATATTTGCCCGCAGAAATATTGAAGAAAATTCTTAAACAATCTCGCTATTTGAAATCATAATTTTATTTCCGTTATTAATGTTTACTTACTGTATTATTCTTAACGAATCAGTTATATTAAAAAAATGTCTTGTGTCGTTATTCTTGTTGATATTATTATTATTGTTATTTTTATTATTATATTATTATTATTATTATTATTATTATTATTATTATTATTATTATTATTATTATTATTATTATTATTATTATTATAGCTTCATGTTTATCTGTTGTTGGTGATATTTAATATTTCCACCTCGACTATAATATAATTAATAATGCGTGATTCTGAAGAAAGCAATACAGAAAATAATCAATAAAGGAAAGCTAATAATATCAAAGCGTCCAACATTTTTGTGTGTTTGTTTTTGTATTGTAGTTGTTATAATGGGGTTGCTTGTTTACAAACAAAATTATTGCTATTCGAGATATCTTGTATTACGGTATCTTTTGATCTCGTATTGCGCATTGTATCGACATATGTGAACATACACACACATACGAATGGAGAAAAACAATTGTGTACCCATACACCTATAAGTAAATACACAAAGATATGTTCCTTGCACACTAGGCTTCAGGGTACTTTTTTAAGACAGACATCATTAGGGATTCGTGATTTTGTGACTTTCAAAAGAGTTTATATGTGTGACTTGATTACAATACAGTAATATCTTGTTTAGGCAACAACCGCGGATCGAATAAGAAGGCTTCAACTAATTATCGAACACATAGTCAAAAAACTACCCATTATGTTCAAATCAGCGCTCCAGAATAAATTTAGATTCCAACGTAGTTAAAATATTTTTCTGTTCCTGTGAGGTTAACATTTCTCAAGCACACATAAATACCACAATCCCTTTGATGGGAACAATGTTAAAATTAGTTACAAGTGCATGCAAAGGACACAGGATACGTACTTCAAGGTTACGTGACAAACTCCGTATTCTTCAGGATCACGCAAATTGCTGAATAAAGATCCGATATTGTATTTTACACGGACTTGTCTCACACAGAACAAATTTCTTATTATAACCACTCCAGAATCAGCAAGCGTAGCCTCCTTTGTTATATGCGACTTCACTATAGACCGTTCTCATCTCTCAGCCTTCCCTAATAGTATTCGTTCGCATCATTACAGAACCAGTACGAAATATTGCCTCCAAAGCATCCTCTCGACCTCTTCTAGCTTACAACTGCCGCCAATTATAAATCAAGCTGACCGGTCCTGTATTTTAGGCATAAAATTTTCTTCTCATTAGCGTTAGAAATAATCGGCAGCTTTTCTCTATCACTCTCTCGTTTTCTCTTTCTATTCCTCTCATCCTCTTTCTCTCACTCTCACTCTGTCCCTCACTCTCTAAATATAGTATATACATTTATAAAACACATACCTTTTAAACGTATATGTAATATATACATGTAAATACATATATATGCATATACAGAAATAATACACAAACACATATTTATATATATATATATATAAAATAAACATACACACACACACACACACACACACACACACACATATATATATATATATATATATATATATATATATATATATACACACAAATCCATACATTTCTGAATATATATACGCAGGCACGCGCGCATGCACGCACACATTTACGCGCGCGTGCATGCACTAGCTACCAACAGCAAAATTAAACATTTTCTTACTGCATTGTTATGTAGTTATGTACAACAGTTGTGAAATGTATTTAGTGTTTTTCAAAATATTTTAACACTCGTCCATCTGTATTCAATAGAAGTTCTTCCATCGTATGTAAACTACAGCAAAATTGATTCCTTTTTCCATAGTCTGACGTTAACGCTAAAACTATCAGCTTTTCTTTCTAGTTATTTATTTATTTATTTATTTGTTTTCTTGTGTTTCTCTTCTATTTTTCTAACACAAATTTGTTTGCGAGATAAATTAAATTTCCCTCTGAGTCGCGTAACTAATTTAAAAGCGAGATCTAATCTTCGCTCACGCGTTGCTTCCAGAGAGCAGTTTTGTGTTCCTGCTATTCGTCTAATTGTATCACTTAACAAATACATAAGTACGTATATGCCACAGCAGCTATGTATATTCATACAAACATTGACACATAATGTGTCTGCATATGTATTTGTGTACATGCACGCGTATAAGCCAGTGTGTGTGAGTGTGTGTCGCGTGCGCGCGTAGTCCACAAATTTCTACTCCAAGTTGTTTCGTTTATAGAGTCAAATTTTCTGTTTGGCACACTTTCTCTTGCCACTATATTGAGATAATAAATTTATCAGTTCCTGAATTGAATTTTTACTTCTCTGTAGCCAATTATTCACTCTAGTCCGTTGCTAACTTACAGATTATAATCTTTAGAACTGCACGTTTCGAAATAGGAAAAAAAAATAACGTACACAAAAAAATGGCGCCCATTCAATAACAACTACGTGAGTATTTGTCATTTTAATGTTCATGTGATCATTTTTAGCTCACAACAGATAACCAATCTATTCTTTGAATGGTTATTTACTAAGATTATTGTTTCCATCTATTATAGCAGTGAAAGAGATACGTTCTACGGAAAATATAAACAAAACAAAACAAAACAAAACCATATCAATACAAGTGTAGTTATTTTGATATGGCATTAAGAAAACATACAGACAAAACGTAGTTCAACACAATTATACAAATACAATACATGCATATATATATATATATATACATACATACACACACACACACACACACACACACACACATATATATATATATATATGTATATATATATATATATATATATATATATATATATATATATATATATATATATATATATATATATATGAATATGTGTGTGTGTATGTGTATGTATGTGTGTGTGTTACACTGCTGATAAAGTTCCATGTTTACCATATAGTAGAGAAAGGAAAAAGAAAAAAACAATTACTATTTCAAATTATTATCCACTTCCGTATGGTATTAAGTTTTAAAATTAAATTTGTCAAAGAAAGACAAAATGGCGACCAGTGAATTAAAATTAAGATGCTGGCTTTATAATGCTTTTGTTGCGAGTTACGAAAATAAAATTCATTGCCTTCAAAATTTCCATGCTAGGGTATTAGAATTTAAGTATTTTCGATATTTAAATACTGGCTTAACCTTTGCATAGGGTTAGGGTTAGGGTTAGGGTTAGGGTTAGATATTAATTTAAAGCTAATGAGGTAATTATGTTGGTATTTCAGCGTATCGTCACTTGAAACTAAGAAAATAAAACTGTCATAATACGTTTGCACGGTTAAAAATTGCAGGATACTTTGTCAAGTGATAAGTCGAATTTCCCTAAATTACCTCATTATTAGATCAATATTGACATTAGAGGAGAAGTGGAATGTTTTAGTATCGAGGTACACCGACAGTAAAAGATTCCGAGTAAACCCTCATCTCTCGTGCTGTTACGTACAATGAAACTTTGAAGAAAGCATATCTTTTCCTAGCACGTATCTCGACAAAATCCTGTGCATTACAAACCACAACAGCGGCTTGGAAACTAAAGCAAAAGCGTTATTTAGTAGAGAAAGGCGTTGGCTAGAAATAATTCTGTGGCTCACAAAACTAGAAATAAAAAAATACTATGAGAAATATGATTTTCAAATATTGCACAAAATTACTACAATGGAACACACGAAACATTCACACACAAGATGTGAACATGCTCTTCCATCATCAGTTATCGTCCGAAAATCATTACTATTTCGCGCCTTTAACGATAAGATTGTTCATTTTGATTGCGCCAAAAGCAAAGAACCGCTGAGAATCGGAGAGTGAATGTAAGAGATGGTGATGAAAACAAACAAAAGACACAGGTCTTTGGCATATGTATATAAATATACAGGCATATAAATAAAGGTCTTTCGGCTGTGAGACGGCATGGAGGCAAAACATTTGTAGAAGTAACGCTAATGGAAAATGATATTATATAAGACCTGAAAAGGAAAATAGAGGAATAAAATGATTGAAAGGGAATTGGATGGATGGAAGAAATAGAAAGAAAGGTTAAACGAAAAGTGGAAAAATAAGACGAACCCTGGGTTGAAGTAAATGGGAAGTTTGAGCCTAATCTTTGTTCTTCTTTGATCACATTGCTAGTGGAGAGGCCATGCTTACACTGTAAAGCTAGAAAGAGAAATGGCGCGATCAGGCTCAAACTTCGATCACGTGACAACAATAGTACCAACTATAAGCATGCATTCGCAGAAGGCAGTGAGGCAATAATATATGTTAGTGCCAATAATTTTTGTTCCCCACGTATATAGTCACTTGAAAAACGGAGAAATCATAATTTTGAGTGCGTTGATGTTGAAGTCGATATTAGTACCGAGAGGATCAGAGCTCACGATATCCTTCGGTAGGCAGTGGGTTGTGGGTTGTGGGTCTGCAGAGGAAAACTGCAGAGGAAAACCGAAGCCGTCTCAGAGGTGAGAACTGAGATCTATAAATTGTGGGTCAGTTTTCTCTGAGATGGAACATCAGGCATCTTCATATGTTAGAGATTCGGCTAAAGAAAATAAAACCTTTCCTTTTCGCCACCCATTCTCTCTCTGTTTCTCTCTCACTCCCTCTCTCTCTCTCCCTCTCTCTCTCCCCCTCTCTCTCTCTCTCTCTCTCTCTCTCTCTCTCATACACACACACACACACACACACTTATTCTTTGTCGTCCTCTTTTTCCCCCTCAGACACTCTCCGCAATGTGGACTATTATATTTCATGTTATGATTTGTAAACCTTGCGAAGGCGCGTGGTTTAGTGGTTAGGGTGTTCGGGTCGCGATCGTAAAGTCGTGAGTTCGATTCCCGACAGCGCATTGTGTCCTTGAGCAAGACACTTTATTTCACGTTGCTCCAGTGAACTCAGCTGGCAAAACAATGAGTTGTACCTGTAATTCAAAAGGCCAAACTTGTCACATTCTGTATCCCGCCGAATCTCCCTGGGTATACATGTATAGATGTCCCTGGAGTGCTCAACCACTTGCACACGAATTTCACGCGCAGGTTGTTCTGTTGTTCGGATCAACTGGAACCCTCGTCGTCGTAAGCGACGGAGTGCCAACAACAACAATAGCTTCGCAGACACACAAGGTTGAGTCGTGTAAATAAGAGAAGAAGACAGAGATAACTTCAAATCTGCTCAAACAGCTCTATATATTTCACAGATAATCCATAGATTCCAGATGTCGTAGTTTAGTTGAGTTGATATTAGGTTATAAAAAAACGAGAAGTAAGTGTGTCCACAGTTTTAGTCTACTACACAAAAAAGGGGGTAAGTACAATCAATTTATACGATATGTTTAAACAGGGACTTGATTACTGGAAATTGAAAGGTGATATTTCCGTTCCGGAAGCGACGAGATTTCCGACTTGAAAGTGGAAGATCCCAGTGAATAAAAAATAACGGATACCAGTTGCAAATTTGTAAAGGTTAGCGATATTAGAAACCATTAGTTTTCGTAAGGATATTGCGACAGAGAGTTCTAGATTAGATAAAGTAGTAGACTAGAAAAAAGTTTGCAGGAAGTTATGAGGCTACGAAAGTTGTTAATATGGATAGAGGCGAAAACATGATAGCAAAGGTCAGGGATGATCTTAGTCTTCTAGGAAGATGTCATTGACAAATATTCTTTTCTACTCTAGGCACAAGGCCAGTCGATTAGAGGGGCCAGTCAATTAGATCGACGCCAATACGCAACTGGTACGTAATTTATGGACCCCGAAAGGATGAAAGGCAAAGTCGACCTCAGCGGAATTTGAACTCAGGACGTAAAGAGAGTCGAAATACTGCTAAGCATTTCGCCCGGCGTGCTAACGTTTCTGCCAGCTCACCGCTTTGAAATCATTGAGCGCGAACCACTCCTGGTGACTTCCCTGACTCATTGCCATGTGATTTTCTTAGACTTTTCAGAGTATAAGACAGTTTCAAGTTGTCTTCCATTGTATTTTAAAAGACATCATCTTCATGATTTAGACAAGCTCACCATACCGAGACATTCAGAGTATTAAAAATAGGAATACATACAGTAACTTATTTTATCCAACGGCCTAATGATTCCCTTGTCCAGGATCATTATCTGGTATTTTATTTTAGCGACCATGGAAGGGCGAAAAGCAAAATTAATCTCGTTGTGATTTGAACTAAGTACAGTAAGTTGGCAGATATGTTAGCACGCCAGGTAAAATGCTTAGCAATATTTCATCTGTCTTTACGTTCTGAGTTCAAATTCCGCCGAGGTCGACTTTGCCTTTCATCCTTTCCGCGTTGAAAAATTAAATATCAGTTGGGTACTGGGGTCGATCTAATCGACTGACTCCCTCCCCAAAATGTCGGGCCTTGTGCCTAGAGTAGAAAAGAATAAAATAAGTACCTGTTTACTACTGGGGTTGACGTAATCCCCCAAAAGTGCTGGCCTTATGTCAAAATTTGAAACCAGTCTGTAATTAATTAATAGTTAAGCATTATTATTTTCTCACTGATATCATGTATCTATTGCAAACGTTAATTCAATAAGTTTTTGTAGACATTAGTTACATTATTTACATTTGACGGATATTTGTTCTCATCTTGTTTGTTGTTAACACAATGTTTCGGCTGATATACCCTCCAGCCTTAGGTATGAGAACCCAGGTTCGAAATTTCTCCAAGACACCTGATGAAGGCTGGAAGGTATATCAGCCGAAACGTTGTGTTAACGACAAACAAGATTAGGACAAATATCCATCAAATGTAAATAAAGTAAATAATGTAAATAATTCCTCATCTCTTAAATATAGAACTGTATTAAGTCTTTGTAGAGTACACCCAAACAAGAAAGGGATGTGATTATCTAAGAATTGTTCTTAGAACATCAGTTTAAAGAAATTTCTTTGTCATCGGAATAATTTCATAATATTTTGATGATTCTGTGCAATTTAACGTTGCTGAGCAACAACACTGATGTTAATTTTATAATGAAATCCAATTGTAGTTTATCCTGTTTTTTGAGATTTCAAACGATTTGCGCAAACATTGCACACTGCGAACGGCATTTTGTTAAGCATATTTTTTTCGATTCTTCATTTCAAACATTTAAACTTTTCTATAGTTGTGTCGTTTGTTTTTTTGGTTTTTGTTTTTTTTTCAAGAATACCATACAAGGATTGCTTTTTCTGTAAATATTCAGTTTGGGACTGAACAGGCAGGCAGAAGAAATAATGGATTTTTATGATATTGTTTTTTATGGAAGGACGACAAAACCATAAAACTTTTGCTGATACTGGTGTTGTTGGTGGCAATAATTTTGAGCAAGTTATTTTGTGTCACGTTGCAGTCAACCCCCTGGCAAAAATGAGTTGTACCAGTAATTCAAATAGCCCACCTTGTCTCATTCAGCGTTACGCCCTGAGTCTGTGGAGCGCTCAGCCACTTGCACGTTAATTTCAGGAGCAGGCTTTTCCGTTGGTCGGATCAACTGGAACCCTCGTCGTCGAAACTGACGGAGTGCAGGTTATGACTATTAATGGAAACACGGTTGCAATTTGGAGCAGGTCAATCGAAAGCTGTAAACGTTCCATCATTGACTCGAGCCGATAAGCACAAATGTATAAATGTAACAGGTAAACATCGATACACACACGAGCACTTCTTCTAAAGGATAAAAAAGATAATATCACAGAAACTCTTTGACCCGATGGACCAATAACATTTCTAACTTAAAAATCATTTGTATTTTCCCCCTAATCAATACCATTAACAACGAGATAAATCGAACATAAAAGACGTTAATAGTAAAAAAACGTCCACTAGTTTCTACTTTTTTGGTAAACTCACACAAATTTACCGATGGACGTATTTCCATATTTTCTCCCAAATCTTTTCAGACGATCTGGTAATTATGATCTATATTTTCCAAAAGAGTCTTTGATTGCTTGTTTTTATTGCCGTTATTGTTGTCGTCGTCGGTGTTGTTGTTGTTCTTGTTGTTATCTCCGTTTTGTGTTGCTTGTTTTTTTTTTGTTTATTATTGTTATTGCTTTTGTTGTTGTTGTTGTTGTCGCTGACGTTGTTTCTGTAGTCCTTTCTGAATGTTTATATTAATTATTAATAACCGTTATTTACAGTTTAAAAGCGTTGGACGCAATGATTTCATCTACTTCAGTAAATAAATAGTCATCAGATATATATTTGTATCTATAAACGGAAAAAGAATATCATAATAATAATAATAATAATAATAATAATAATAATAATAATAATAATAATAATAATAATAATAATATAACGGGAAAGCAAAAATATTAAAGGAAATGGTTAAATAAAAAGTAAAATATAAGACTATATAGTTAGTTGCTTTTACTGTATATTGGTAAGTTTTATGGCAGAAGTAAATATTTCTAGCGAACATATTACTGAATCACATGATAAAATATTTGGAGACTTTTAAAAGATATTCTTTGATGGTCGACCCCTCCCTTCCCAGAATAGGATTAAAGAAATACATACAAACGTGCACATGTGCACACTTACACACACACACATAGATGTATATACATATATGTATATATATATGTGTGTGTGTGTCTGTGTGTGTGCATGTATGCATGAATATATACATACACATGTGTATATATGTAAATGTATGTTTATATATATATATATATATATATATATATATATATATATATATATATATATACACCTATGTATGTATGTCTACCTGCATGCAGGTATGTATGTATGTACGTATGAATGTATGTATGTGTATGTGCAAGAGTACAAATATGTGCATACTTATATACACAACAACGCCTGTACCTAGTTAATATATATTGACGGATTTACTTTGGTGTAACTTGAAGATTGTGTTATTTGAACTTGTTTCTGTGAAAAGAATTTATTGGAGAGAATTTAAATGTATAAAGCAACATCTATTTGTTCTCTTTACGATACCGTAGTTACAAATGAATGGTGTGTTGTAGTTTTATGTCCATGTAGGATGAAGCAGATGATGTGTCCAGTTATCCTGCTATGCTAATTCGTCCTATGTATTGAGAAGATTTTATAGCGTTAGTTCATACCTCGTCAGATCTTTTGATTATTTGATTCGGTACAAAAGCTTAATATTTATAAGAGGGGGAAATGGAAAAGTATGAACTTTTTGTTAGAGCTTCGTCATAGATATAATAACCCGACTTTTTAGGAGCTATCTGTTGCTCAAACGCAATAACAGACAAAAAAAAATGTGGTTCATGTTACTTTTACGTCTCGGAAAAAGAAGCCATATATTGTTTGAGGATCATAACAGGAAGTTGAAACGATCATCCATTTCCCAATGGCTTTAGTTATATATTCGAAGTGGACTGACTTTCATCACAGTCTGATGCCAGATTTGTTACGATCCTGGTTAATTGTGACGGTATCGTATTTTTTGTAGGTCCAACCTCGTCAAATATTTTAAAGCATCATGCTAACACCAACAGAAATAAAATCACCAATTTGCAATGAGCGAATGAATGAGAGTGACATTATGCTTTGTTTAGAAATCAATATGTTTTGTTCGAACTTAGTCTGGTACTACATACATCCATCGATATAACACCTGAGACTCGATTATAAAACGATTGAACAGAAACATAGTATAGATGAAATCACTAAAAATGTTTTCATCTGCAAACGTGAGGCTGATTATACGACTAACTATCACGAAAATCGCTAATCTTATACAATTCGACATATTTGAAACTCCAACGATGTTTACGAACCGAGGAAATGATGCACGGTGAGCAACATTTCAATTCACTGTCATTTGAAATCTGAGCTGAAACATATAACGGAAGGCATTTTATAAACCCCACAAGAGTAAGCAAGAGAGAGAAGAGACAGGCAGAAACAAGGAAAATGCCTCTTGTATTTGAATACTATGCAAATATTCTTTTAAAATACTTTTCATTTAATTTTTCCAAAATTTAATTATTTTCCATACTTACAGTTGAAAAAGTCTAAATGACCAAAACCGGTACTGAAATGTTTTTTATAAAATTATTTTATCATTTTCTACCTTGACTTTTTTCCATATATATATATCAACTCGTGTGTTCCTTTTCAACCTTCTACATATATATATATGTATATATATATAAATATATATATATATATATATATATATATATATATATATATATATATATATTTATATATATAT
>NC_142941.1:52061330-52063830 GCF_046866305.1 Octopus bimaculoides
ATCAGCGTATTGAAATAGAAGGTTAAATTTTAAAATACAGTATTGACTATTTAATCTAAATATTGCATCTCGTCCTGTCTTCTGATGTATTTCTGCCAAATCACCAGCCTATTTTCGACTTCATATTGCTAATAAAATATAATATTAAAAGCCGATTTTTTTCATTTTGATTTCGAGTTGTCAGAATAAAAAATATACACATAACAAATTTAGAAATTGCTAAAGATAGATTAATAGTGTTAGTCACGCTATAGAAAGAATTGTTATTTAAAACAAAAACCAAAAGCAACAATAAAATGGATGGATGTAGAAGAATGATACTAATCAACTAACATTCTTGAAAAGCAAGAAACAAGAAAAAAAACATAAAACAGATAATGTGATTAAGACAAAAAACAACGAATGGCTTTGAAAACACTCACAATTATTGATCATTGAAAATATTATGACGACAGATATATTTGGTTCTGACAATGAAAATAAATATAACAAAATGAAATGATAAAATAAAGTATGCACAAATAATTTGAAGGTAACTCAGAAACAACTGTTTCGTTTGTCAACTACAATGTCTCTGGTTTCGATCTCTACCTTAGCTCTTCTTCAGAAACTCAACTCCGATTTCCCAGCCATCATAATTAAAAAATCTAATTCTAATAAATACTGTTATACTCGGTGATGGTCATATTTTGCCAACTTTTTGCCAATTAAACACACGCACAGTATGTTTGATGTTTACTTCAGCTTAATCATTATTATTTTGTCGAAGCGCTTATGTCATTTATCCTGTGACCTCTTCAGTGACTCTTTATCTCACGTGTTCCTTCTATGTAGTCCATTTTAGTAAACCAAAAACACATAACCAAGTGACCCTAACGTGGGATCTATAATAGCCACTTCTTATAGGCAGACCTCCGACCACCTAATTACGGGCGCTGAGAATTGAGTTAATGGGCAACCTCAGCAATCGAATGACACCACTGAAGCCCCTCAGAGTTGTATGATTAGGACCAGTAACTACGGCTAAGGGAATTCGAAACATTATCCTGCTGAATTTGGTACCCCCAGGCACCCTTTAAACCCACACATGTCCTTGAAGCATTCTGATGCTGATACATCAACCAACACTACCCCAGATGTTTAGACTCTGCTATCGATCTGCTCAGTACGGATTACCCTAATTAAAGTAGCCTATGTTCCGGAACTGATACCATCCACAACTGTTATGGACAACGTCTCCCTGTTTGCAATAATGATAAGGCCGATTTGCTCCTCCCTAAATATGCAAGAAGAAGAAGAAGAAGAAGAAGAAGAATGATAGTAGTAGGATGTATATGTATATACATACATATACCGACCATGTAGGATTTGAGCTTAGCAAAATGGCATTCTAGAATTGGTAATTTATGTGTCCTGATCGGGAATTAACTCAACATCAGTGAAAAAAAATGACAGGTTAAAACGGATTTTCAAATGCAAAAATGTTCAATGAAAATTACAAATTGCATAGTATGTGTTCAATATCGAGTCACAAGGACACCCACCTGCCATCTATTGTTGGTAGATTCGATTAAGTTACGTAGCAATCTCGATTATTCAATACACCCTCTCTATTTACAATTTCATTATATTTTTTTGCTGCAATTATTTGAGTTGAGTATCTTTTATATTATACATCGAATACATTGATTCAGCAATTTTCATCATTTATATTTGCAGCCCCTACGTTTTCAAGTACATCAGACAATCACTTCACTTTGCATTGTATCCGATAACCAACATATCTGTTATTTACTGTATCCATCAATCGTATTAACGGTACAGATTTTTCAAGTATGTAGAGATTCGTTTTACAAAGTATTCTATCCGGTTGCCAATATGAGTTTCTATTTAGAAAATAATTAAATACATAATGAAGAGAGTGATCAGAACGGGAACTATTGTGTGATGATAATGTAATGAGGAAGGAGGTTATATAAAAGCTTTTGTTGTTAACATAAGGTAAGTATCCAGCTTCCAATCTTCGTTTTAACAATAAAAAATAAAATAACATTAGTGGTGCTCTGATATAAAAACGAAACGATCTCACTCTAGTAAGTGATTTAGAAGTGACTATGTGGAAGATTGTTTGCTTACAGAGAATTCCTTTTGTTTTCTTTTTCTCCCTCGCTTTTCTTTTAGATTCCGTAATATATCGATTGTACGAACCATGTTTCACATTGTACTGACGGCTGAAAAACTTGATACTAACTCACTGATATCAAACATATTCTGTCTAAATGGTCGACCAGTCATCCTCTGTTGTCACATAACAGTTGGGAGTCCTCAGTATTGCTGTATACTCAAGGTGGGGCACTTCAACGGACCCTGTTCTTTTGAAATCATAAAGATTTTACAAACTACCTTTCTATCTTTCCCTTGTTTCTTCCTATAGCTGCCTTTCCTTTCTTATATAGCTACTTTTCTCTTCTTTCTTCCTATATATATAGTTACCTTTCCC
>NC_142941.1:52068830-52101330 GCF_046866305.1 Octopus bimaculoides
CACACACACAGATGTATATATATTTATATTTAAATGTGCATATATATACATATATATATATATATATATATACCTATGTATATGTATATGCATATATGTATATATATATAAATACACACACAGACATATATATATATATGCATGTGTGTGTATGTGTGTGTTTGTGTGTATGTCTGTGTGTCTGTGTGCGCGTAAGATTTCATTGTAATCTTCATTGAGAATTTCATGCCACAAAATAGTATACATTTATCTAAAAATTCTGCAGTATAACACTAACAGCATTAAAAACACTCCTATGAAACTAAAAGCTTGTGTCCTCTCTCCCAGCAGAAAAGGCTGGTTTTTTCACACATTATGTCACGCTAATTCTGATCCCGGATTTCCCCAGCTATGTACATGATAAATACGAGAAATTGATACATCAGATGATCGAACAACTTACATCATCAGCGAAACTGACGAAGGTCCATTTCCATTGTTTTTAACTTTACATAGACAACGTAAACAGTTTTAACAATAATCCAAAGTATTGCGTTTCACTTTTTAATCTTCCGAATAATGTTTTATCTTCGTTTGTTATCAGTAAAATTTCTAAACAAAAAAAAAAAAAATACGTAATATTTTTGTTTTATCTCGTTACTGAATAATGTTTAACCTATTAGTGTAATGGAATTGGTAACAGATAAAATAATTTTTCTTAAAAGTGAAATATTATTCACTTCGTTTGATCATTTTCTCAATATTCTGGCGCTTTTAAACTTCAATAACGAACGTTGGGGATATTAAACGAAATATTTTTAAGTTTCGATATCTTTTTTTTTTAATTCTATATATACCGCACCTAAACTAGGCGTAAATGTAAACAGTTAGACTTCAATACTCACCAGTAACTTTAATTTGATAGAATTGTGTTTTCCTTAACAGTTTCACATCTTTCTGTTTCCAATTCCAGACGATATTCTATTTTTTTTTTACAGCAGGAGTGGGTGTGTGGTAAGTAGCTTGCTTACCAACCACATGGTTCCGGGTTCAGTCCCATTGCGTGATCCTTGGGCAAGTGTATTGTGAGTGGATATGGAAGACGGAAACAGAAAGAAGCCCGTCGTATATATATATATATATATATATATATATATATATATATATATATATATATATATATATATATATATATATATATACATATATGTATATATGCATAGATAGATAGATAGATAGATAGATAGATAGATAGATGTTATATTATTATGTTAATCCAACAGCAAAAGAAATAGTCACGTGCGATCCTGCCGGAAGTGTTAAGAATGAATAAACAGACACACGCACACGCACACACACACATATATATATACATGCACATACCCATATTTATATATATATATAATTGTGCATGTATGTATGTATGTGTATGTATGTCATTGTTCAGTTTAATTTCAAGATTTCTTGCCAGTAGAGAAAGAGCCAGTTTCTAACCCAGATCCAAAGTTCCTTCATTGGAATTTCAATATCAACAACAGGGTAGTTTTGTAAGTATGTATGTAAGTATGTATGTATGAATGTACGTATGCATGCATGCATTCATGCATGTATGTATGTACGTACGTACGTATGTATGTATGTATGTATGTATGCATGAATGTATATATGCATGCACATGTATGTATGTATGTATGTATGTATGTATGTATGTATGTACAGAGGTCGATAATCATGATTATCATAAAAGAAATTACTTCACATGCACATTTTTTCCAATATTGTAGGTCAGTCGACATTTTCTCGTCAATTTTCTTCTTTTCCTTTTTTGGGCATTCCTATATCTGCACTTTTCAGTTCCTGAGAATTCTTACATTTATATTCAAATTTTGATATTTTGAATCTTTCGTGCTTCACTATATTTATGAATGATATCTTTTATTCTCTCCTATTCTTACCCTGTAACGCTTCATCTTCCCTCGTACTTATAAATGTAATCGTTTTTTCTTTAGTATCCTTATATCCATCATCATTCATTATTCAATAATTTTACATTAATAACTTTTATTTCTTCAATATTCTTATATTGAAGCTCTGTAATTCTTCAGCCTTCTTCTGATTGGAACCTTTCAGACTCCACTTCTCTTAAATTGCTAATTCCTTTATCCTTCAATAATTTTATATTTGTAATATTTCATTCTCCAATATCCTTACATTACTAATCGTATATTTTTCATTATTCGTAAACTTTCAATAAGAACATTCTTCACTACTCGTAACTATATCTCCTTGAATATTCTCATAACGTAATCTTTCACCCTGCAGCTTTTGTAACCTTGCAGATTCTACACAGATAGAATCAAATGAATAAATTAAGAAACAATTCTGCTCGATTTCTTAACTGTAGTTGGTAAGGGTAGGCAAAATGACTAGTTTCTTATTTCTTGTTATCTTTTGTTCTTTGGGTTTTTTTTACCTGTTTCAAACCCGTTATCAGTGCAAGTATTACATAATCATTTCGTACTGTTGCATCATCTTTAGGAATAAAAATTGGTCAGCATTGTTGTTGTTGTTGAAGTTGAGAGAGTCCGAACCATAATCAGTTGACCGGTCCTCTCTTTTTCAAGAGATATTTCCTCAATTTTGACTCGATTGTAATTGAGGTTTCTTATTAAATATCTGGATTCCAAGTCAATTTTTCGCACACTAATGACTAAGATGATACTTTTTAGATTTTCAAAAATTGTGTCTAAACTGGAGTATATACTAGTTTCAATAATTTCTTCTCTTGATAAATTAAGTACCAGTTGCGTACGGGGGTCGATCTAATTGACTGGCCCCTTCCCCAAAAATGTTCGTCCTTGTGCCTAGACTAGAAAAGAATAATTTCTTCTCTGTAACTGCATGGCACATAAATATATCGTAAAGAGTGCCACTTCAAGGGATCGTGAAGAAGCTATAGAGAATATTTAGTCGAGTTCGTTAATTTCATATCATGTGTCATTTTCCCATGATCCTCTTTCATTTGCCCTTGATATTTTAATATATTCTAGTACTTTTCGTATGTCTTTACGTTGTGAGTAGTCGACTTTGCCTTTCATCCTTTCGAGGTCGATAAATTAAGTAACATTTGTGTACTTAGGTCGATCTAATCGACTGGCCCCTTCCCCCAAAATTTCGAGCCTAGTGCCTAGAGTAGAAAAGAGTATGTTGCAGTACTTCTGATCTTCCTGGTGTCTAAGGGGGCAGATATTCATGCATATGAGTCTTTTCTTAAAAGAAATTCTGGAGATTTAAAGACGCAAATCCCTTTTATCATTTTGCTCCACCTAAATGTGTCTTGAATGCTCAAAGAGAACGGAGATAATCTTACGAGATAGTGTTCTGAATATGTTATAGTATTCTAAATATGTTAACGCAAGTAGGGAAAGTCATTTGTTTGGCCTATATACATTTTGTAAGGTAGAGAACATTTGTGAGAGAAACATTTATTTTTCTCAAGTTCAAAAATGATGTAATTACTACTCATTGTTTCCCAACCCCTTCAAGGAAAATAATACCACTAGTCAGTCGAGAGAACAAAACTCAGATAATGAAAATACTTCTAAAAATACACATAGATGAGAATAAGTAAAAGTTAGACTTCTCCCTAAGACAAAAAGCATAATTTTAAACGTTCAAGTGTGCAGACAACTCTCAATTGGCTACACATGGACTAGTCCAATCTCACTAAACGTGGACTAGTTCAAGTTGACGAGGGGTGAGAAAGGCATCACATCTATTTGTCTTCCGAGTTACAAACTCTTCAACAAGATTGCTGGGTTCTGAACGACAGTATTCTTTCATTCGTAAGATTTCTTTCTTCAGTATTCTTATATTGTGTAATCCTTCATTCCTGAATATTTTATATGTTGAAATTTTTCTTTCTCGTATATTCACACACACAGGTAACCTTTTATAATTCGTTCTTCGTATACTGTGCTCTTTCAAACTTCCCCATACTTGCATCTGTAATCTTTCATTTTCAACATACCACAGGATCTTAAGAATGCAATATCGTGATTTAATATTTTCGATTATCTAAGATTATCCATGCATGTAATAGACAAAATTCTCTATTGGGTGTTTTTCTGCTTTTAAAATCTAAAAACAACAAACAGTGGGGGTGGGGTTTACGAAAATAAAGGACAACCGAAAACATTGTAAAATGAAAGAAATGCACAAGTTAATGTATGTTGTTCTAAAGGATACGAAATGGTTAAGTTGCGGACCGGTTTCGATATTATTAGAGATCCTAGTAAAAATACATTTTATTCAGATAGTAAGCCATTGAAATGATATACGGTTGTCCTTCGGTTTACGGTTGAAACGATACACGGTTGTCCTTCGGTGTGTTGGTGCCGAATGTCACCATGCAAATTGAAATCACACGAAGCCACCTTTTCTAGTACTGATTTCAAATTTTGGCAGAAGTCCAGCAATTTCCGAGGAGGGAAAAGTCGATTACATCAACAACAAATTTCAAATATTACTTATTTTATCGACCCTCAAAAGGATAAAAGGCAAAGTCAACCTCGGCAGAAATTGAACGCAGAACGTAGCAACGGGCAAAATGCCGCTAAACATTTCGGCTGACGCAGTAACTATTCTTCCAGCTCACCACCTTCCGCTTTTAAATTTTTAAAAAATATTATTAAAAACAAAATAAAATTAAGCCACAGCAATTGGGACAATAAATACGATTATCTTCTTTGACTGTATATATATATATATATATATATATATATATATATATATACATATATATATGTGTGTGTGTATATGTATATATACATATATATATATATACATATATATATATATATATATATATATGAGAGGTAATGGTATCCAGATGACCCAAGATGGCAGGTAGTTTAACTACAGGACCGTAGTTAAACTCTCGGTTCGATAATGATACGAGAGGTGTGTCTAACGCGGGTTTTGTATTAGCATGTATATGAATAAATAAAATGAGACTAACTTTCCCTTTATAAATCTGAAAATTCCATATATATTTATGTACACACACACATGTATATATAATCGTTTCTACTCTAGGCACAAGGTCCGAAATTTTGGGAGAGGGAGGCCAGTCGATTAGATCGACCCCCAGTACGCACTTGTACTTAATTTATCGACCCTGAAAGGATGAAAGGCAAAATCGACCTCGGTGGAATTTGAACTCAGAATGTAAAGACGGGCGAAATACCGCTAAGCATTTCGCCCGGCGTGCTAACGTTTCTGCCAGCTCGCCGCCTTACACACGTATATATAATGAACAACGTGCTCGGCATCTTGGGTGAATGTCTTCTACTATGGGGTGACACCAACGAATGCATTGTGAGTGACATTGGTAGACGAACCTGCTGCGAATTTGCCTTTGGATGTTAAAACCTGTCACAAACGTATTTTAGCAAACCTAATATTCGCTTATTCCTTATCGCTGCTTCGCTCTGAAACTGCTATTTCTAACTCGACCCGGCGGTCCAAGAGTGGAATTAAGAGAGCGTAGTGATGTTAGTTATGAATATAGAATTTCTCAAAGACAAAATTCTACGGGAGAATATTCATCTCGTAACATAAATTTAAGGTAGAGGCATATTTTACGTAATGTAGTGAGCGGAATAATTTTCATCCTACAATATTCTTATATTCGAAGATTTTATTTTCGAATATTCTTGTATTTTATGTTGTTTCATACTTCAATATTCTTATATTTATATAATCTTTTATTCTTTAGTGTTATAATTATACACTTTTATATTCCGCCAATTCTGATATTGGAACACTTCAATATTTATTCTCAATATGGTAATTATTCATTTCTTACAATTCTTATGTTCGTAATCTTTTAGTCATCAATATATTTTAATATTTTTAACCTTTCAATCTCCAATTTTCCAATATTCCTATATTCGTAATCTCGCATCCTTCAGCATTCTTATATTCGCAATTTTTCAATCTTCAATATTCTTATATTTCTAATCATGCTTATTCGAAAATCTTTTAATTTACAAATATTTCCTTTTTCAATATTCCTATATTTTGCAATGTTTTGTGTGTGTGTGTGTGTGTGTGTGTGTGTGTGTGTGTGTGTGTGTGTGTGTGTGTGTGTGTGTACGCATAAATGAATATATATATATATATATATATATATATATATGGATATATGTATATGCATATGTATTTATATATATATATGAATATGTATGTATATACATATATATATATATATATACAGGCATATATACATACGTGTATATATATATTAATATATATATATATGCTATATTTATATATATACATGCATATAAACATTCATACATATATATATATATATATATATATATATATATATATATATATATGCATAGATATATGCATATGTATTTACATAAGCGTATACATAAATGCATGCGTATATACATATGTGCATACATATATGTTCGTGGAGGGTTTGTGTGTGTGTGAATGCGTGTGTATGAATGTATGTGCGTGCGTGTTTGTGATTTAAGAGAAAATATTGATGTTTCACAATTGTGAAAATTTGGCAAAACAAATACATAATAAATAAATTTTCTCATCGAAGAATTTATCGCTTAAATTTTTGCCATAACTGTAACTGACTTGTTATTCACGAAACAAAACAAACAAAAAACCTATATTTCTCAAGGCCTTCAAAATATCTAACAGTAACAGTCGAACTATAATTCCTGATGAAATGTATAAAGTACCGAAACTTACCACAAATTGTTAACTCTACTCCTGAAGATGGTATACACTCCATCTTACTTTAATTATGAAAAATATTTAAATTTTAATATCGAGATTGTCTCCCTTGTTGTTTTACTTTTATTCTTTTTTGTGTTTCAGTCATTGGACTGCGGCCATGCTGGAGCATCGCCTTTAGTCGAGCAAATCGACCCCAAGACTTTCTTTTTTGTAAGCCTAGTACTTATTCTATCGGTCTCTTTT
Source organism: Octopus bimaculoides (assembly GCF_046866305.1). NCBI lineage: Eukaryota > Metazoa > Mollusca > Cephalopoda > Octopoda > Octopodidae > Octopus > Octopus bimaculoides. The sequence goes on from NC_142941.1 coordinate 52,075,824, forward strand.
GCCGAACCGCTATGTTACGGGGACGTAAACACAGCAGCATCGGTTGTCAAGCGATGTTGGGAGGAAAAACACAGACACACAAACATATATACATATACACAGATGCATATATATATATATATATATATATATATATATGCATATATACGACGGGCTTCTTTCAGTTTCCGTCTACCAAATCCACTCACAAGGCTTTGGTCGACCCGAGGCTATAGTAGGAGACACATGCCCAAGGTGCCACGCAGTGGGACTGTACCCGGAACCATGTGGTTGGTAAGTAATCTACTTACCACACAGCCTCTCCTGCGCCTGCAATAATTTGCTACGTGCGCAAAGAACTCCAAGAATCATAACAATAACGTACCGTTTCGGACGCGAATATCAGTGACTGACTTGTAGGGACACCGTATCTTCTTATGCAAGCATGAAATACTACCAAGTATATCAAACGATTAATGGGTTGGATGGGTGCTGATAAACGAGCTGAAATATGGCATTACTGAGACTGTTAGAAATAGCAACCAAACGAACCTCCCTCAAACTTCGGTGTAATATTGTGAAAAGCACAGTGACACATTTAAGATGCAAGCATTAGAAACAGTTTAATCTTGCGACAGAACTACGGGGTGGTCATAGCTTGGACTTCGCTGATCTTTGGTCTGTTCAGGGATTTCCAATCTGGAGGCTAAATAACAACAACAACAGCAATAACAGTAACAGCAACAACAACCTGAATAATCATGATCTCGAAGAGGAATGTACGTATCTTCACTTGCGTATCCTTTTAAGAACCCTTAACAACGAATGAAGTTTCGTCTCATCCTACAAACCCCGCAACATTAAACAGTTAAAAGCCATCGAAATCTACTTATGTTAGGGCTGCCTGCTTGTCAATCTCTTATGAACTCTCATAACATCATCTTCTTCATCATACTTATATAAATGTGCGTGTATGTGTGTGGGGGGGGCATCAGAAGATGAGAAAAGAAGCAGAAACTAAGACAACTACAAACGACTCCGCCCCCATTTGAGTCCTACTTATATCTGTTGAAAGTTTTCTGCTCACAATTTCTAGACGAGTGGTTCTCTAACTGTACGTCACAAATTTTTAAAATATATAATTTAGGCTTTAAAACTTACAAACATATCCTCGAACGGTTTGGAAAAAAAAAACAGAAACGTTATATGTAATTTTGGAATTCCTGAAGTAGAATTAATATAAGAACATAAGCAATAGTCTTTTATATGCTTTTTCTGAATTTTTAAATGCTCAGGTGAAAAAAATTATAGGCTTAGGTAGATCTGCGTAGGAAAGAAGTTTTACTACACAGAGATGTGGTGTCAGCGTCAGTGGGTTACGGCACTTTTTAAGCAAGTGTCTCCTAGTCCCCAACCGAAAAATGACTTTTCAGAGAATTTGGTGGATGGAAATTTTGTGGAAAACTGTTGTCTACAGACAGAAAGACAAACACGCACACATACACACACACATAGATACACACACATACATACACACATAGATACACACACATACATACACAGGTACATAGACAAATACATACACACACATATATGCATACGCACACATACACACATATACACAGGCATGGCAGAAGTAAATAGACACTCTTACACTCGTTAAAATTAATTTAAATCTAAAAATTATACATTGAAAGTATTTATTAATTGTTATAATGTGATTATTTAATATTTAGTGGACATGCCAGGACCCTATTTGGCATGCTACTGATCAGATGACGAATATTCTCTTAAGGGATTTCATGCCATGTTTCATGCAGTAATCTCAAAAATCTGGGTTTCAGGATACTTTCGTGTTCTTTTTACGAATAGTCCTGTCCATTATGCAATATGGTCCATATCTAGCGACTGGCTTGGCTATGGAACCTTTCTAATGCTATTTTCTTCCAACCAATCTTGGGTCTTTTTAGCTGTGTGACAAGGAGCCCCATCTTCCATAATAAGAAGTAAACAAGATTACCTGTCTCGTTCCTTGCTCACTACCTGTATGTATATATACATACATACATACATACGTCATTTCCCCTCTGCCCCCAAAAAAGTCGTTATATATCTCTCATCACAAACGCTTATCTCTCCTCATTCAGAAAACTTTGTAAGTTCTCTTCCTTCATTATATTTTCTGCTTATTTGCACTGATTATAGATATACATAACAATATGTACGAATGTTATATTTCAGTTAACTATAAATATATATATATATATATATATATATATATATATATATGATTATGTATGTGTATATAAATATATATATATATATATATATATATATATATATATATATAATTCAAATTTACAAAAAAAAAAGATGACGGGTGTACGAACAAGCAGGTGTATTAGTTTAACGCTCGGGTAAAATGGAAAAGTCTTTTACGTTTCGAGCCTACGGTCTTCAACAGAAAGGAATGGGGTGGGGAGGAGAATGGAAAGAGAACGGGAAAAGCAAGGAGACAAACTGCAAATATATATAAATTCAATCTATTTATACTGTTGATACTGTCTTTCATCTTTATATATACTGCATATATGAATATATATATATATATATATATATATATATACACATTCATACATACAGAGTGAGAGAGAGGGAGAGATTGTACATATGTTTACATGCAAAAGCGTACATTCGTGTGTGCATGATCGTATTTACGATAATATGATGGATATATGTATATACGTGTTTATGCATGCGTGCGTGTGTAATTACACGTGCTTGTATTCATGTATACATCAATATATATATATATATGTTGTATATCCATATATACATAGATACATACATTCACACACACACACACACACATTTATGTATAAATATATAATGCATGTACGCATAAATATATATATATATATATATATATATATATATATATATAAATATATATATATATATATATGCTAGCAGAAGCATTTATTTTCGTGCCAAACAATAGGCAGCCGCACGCACGCACACCCACGCAAATCAGCACGAATATTATGCATAGCAATAACAGTACCTAAAATGAATATATTTAGAAGCATGTTCATATATATGTATACATATATATATATATATATATATATATATATATATATATATATATATATATATATATATATATATATATATATTTCGTGTTTGCTTTTTTTGTTATTTCATGGGGTGGGAGGTAATCTTTATAAGAATTTCAATTTTTTTTCCCATACATTGTCATTCTTGTAGGATGCGATGGCAAATTCCCATTCCAGTTTCTTTTTTCTCCTTCTTTTTCTCAATATCAAATTCCTAATGTTAATGTTAAAAGAAGTGAAAAACAACGTAAGAAAAAAAGAAGGCCGTTTTTTTTTTCTTAATCCTCTTCTTTCGTATGTTATTTCGTTTGTTTCACGCAATCTATTTTCCTATTTTCGAGTATTTTCAATTGCCTCATAATAATACCAATAATAATACTAATAATAATAATAATAATAATAATAATAATAATAATAGTAAATAAGTGAATTAATCTAAAAAAAAAAGAGTTCAAAGACAAAACAGTAATGCCAAGTGATTAAAAAATTAACTCGTCACTTCACAAGAAAATGTCAAACATCCATTGGAAGTTAATGGTGAAAATTTCGTTCCTTGCAGATAGATGTGACAACCGGTTTAGTTTAATAAAGCGAAAAAATATAAAACATTGTTGTTTTGTAGAAGGTCTTTTTTCATATATACTTCTCAATTTTTTATATTTTTATTTATCTCTCTCTCTCTCCCTCTCTCCCTCTCTCTCTCTCTCTCTCAATATATATATATATATATATATATATATATATATATTTCTTCGTCAGTCTCTCCCTCTCTATATATACATATATTTCTCTCTCTCTCCGCCTCTTTCTCTCTCTCTTCCTGTCTCTCTCTTTCTCTCATCCTCGAATCGTTTCTGTTTAATATTTATTTATTTTTAACTTCGTTCTCCAAGGTAAAGCGGTAAATTGAAAGATGGCGGAATCGCAATCAAAGCTAACCAGATATGACAACATTAACGTGAACATTAGAACGAAAAGTTATAAGTGGGTAATGGAATAGTAATTGATATGTTATTTTAATAGAAAGCTTTTAAATGAAGGGGTGAATTTGCTTTATTATTATTATTATCATCATCATCATTGTTGCTGTTGTTGTTGTGTTGTTGTTATTATTATAATTTGTCTTCAGCATAGAAACCATATTGATTTGCACTCCACAAATTTGCGTGGAAACTCATCGCCGACGCGTAACTAACTGATCGTAGCGTATTGTTATTGCAGTTTGTCTTTTATTTATTTTTTTTTTCTTTATTTCATTTATGTATTTATTTATCATTTGACCAGATGTCAATAAAACCGGTTGGTTTCAACTGTTTCCTCAACTTCATGGGTTTGAAATTTTCATCTTTGAAATTTGACGAAAAATCGACAGTCAAACAAACAGAGAGACAGATAGCTAAGTATGTAGAGAGGTAGGTAGCTACAGACAAAAGGGAGAGGGAGAGAGAGAGAGAGAGAGAGAGAGAGAGAGAGAGAATGAGAGAGAATGGGACAGAGTGAGAGAGAGAAACGAGATCGATAGGTAGACAGACAGAGAGATAGATAGATAAATAGATGGACATATACACAAACACAGTTTATGATATATATATATATAAAGGAATACCAAAAATGGGACAAGAGCGCAAAACATCCAGACAGTTAGATGATACAAAAAATGGACAATAAAACATCCAGACAGACGATAAAAAAACAAGGACGGGTCATTCGGAGTTTTCTTTCTTCAGTCGAGTTCCAGATTATCTTTGCAATTTAGGCTGGTTATACTCGAGATTGCTCCAATCTGACCAGCCTCAAGGAAAAACTAAACTAAGAGCATTAAATACCTTGGAAGAAAGCAGCGAATGTATACGAATACAAGGTCGAAAAACGGAGAAATGGTACACAAATGCAAATCCGAATAAAGGACATTAACAACAGGTGTCTTTCGACTAAGGACGAATTAAATTAAGCCGGTGTGTGTGGAAGTGAAGCTTTACGGCAGGGACATACAGAGAGAGAAGGAAAGAGAGAGAGAATAAGACAAAAACAGATAACTATGCACACGATCAGACATAGATAGATTGATACATATATATGTACGTGCATAGAACACATACATGTATACATACATAGTCAAGAAGGCACATAGATAGATAGATAGATAGGTAGGTAGGTAGGTAGGTAGGTAGGTAGGTAGGTAGGTAGGTAGGTAGGTAGGTAGGTAGGTAGCTCCGTTTGTTTTATAATCTGCAAATAACGTTCTAAAAATAGGCACTATGTAAAACAATGAACTTGAAGCCATATACGATATACAATATTAGGAAAGAAATTTGATAGTGTGTGAAAACGCACTTAAAACTAAATTTTGAAACGCTTTTCTTCTTTCTTATTTTATCAAATCGGCTATAGGCAATTGTTTTTGTTTGGAATTAAATCAATCATAATTCCAAAACAATTTCAAATACTAAAGAATTTTGTTCGATTTATCATTGGTTTCAGATTATATAAATAGCACATCAAATTTCATTGTATTTTGCTTTCAATAAAAATTGTTACCTACATCTGAGTTTTCCTGTTAAATGTTAGCGAAATGTATGTCACGGAAGAAACATGAAAGACTGAAACCGACTTAATTCTAAAAGATGTTCCGAATGTGTAGTCGACTGTTTCCAGATTATTGTTCTGAATGAACATACATACTGAGATTCATGCAAACGTATATACATACATACATACATACATACCTTCATATATACATACAAAGATTCATGCAAAAGCGAATACATACATCCATTTATACATTCATACACACATATAAGTGTGTGTGTTTGTGTGTATGTATGTATATATCTATGTATGTATTTATATGTATATTACATTTCATAACATGCGTGTGTATGCAATTATACACATATATATATATATATATATATATATATATATATATATATATCGAGAGAGAGAGAGAGAGAGAGAGAGAGAGAGTTAGGGAAGCGTCTATTTTATACGTTTCACTGGATACACGACTATGTTGATGTTTTATATATTTTTATTTTAGATTTCTTCTGTTTTCTTAGATTTTTTAGTATTGGTTTGAAACAAACAAGTCAAAAATGCATTTAGAAACTTAGTTGTTTCAAACCATGCGTAAAAGAACGAATAGGAAAATACGGAAGTTCTAAAACATAAATCAAAATAACTTGGACACAACAAAAACTAACATACGCGCGCACACAGGCAAACACACGTCCACACACACACGCACACACACACACACATACGATGGAATGGACACAAGAAAGTAGCACTCAAAAAATTTGGTAGGAATAATATTTAGTAACAATTTGACTTAAAGCTTCCTGGGCGTATAGGGCGAACCCATCTCATCAGATATCTAGAGAAGAGTGACAGGACTCGAGACAAATACCTGATGCATTCTAGATGCTAAGGCTCCTATTGGTGAGCTCGGTTCATGTGGTGCTGATGATGCAGAAGCGGCAACATTTCTTTTCCTTTATACTTAGACCCACGTACACGGACAGGATGTTGGGAGGGAGCTGACGCCGCTATGGCATCAAGCTGTGGTATACTATATTCAGCGATATTGTTCGACTGCACCCTTCAATGTGGTACCCCAGCATGGCCACATTCCAATGACCGTAGAACGAAAGAAATCAAAGATATATACATATATACACATCCCTCGTTCCATCCATATATGACCGCCAAATACATAAGTTTTTTTCATTCTCCCTCTGTTTATTTTTTCTTATTCCTTTCTGTTAAAGAGCGTAGGCTCGAAATGTAAAAGGCCTTTTCATTTTCCCGAGCATCAAACTAATACACCTGCTTGTTGTTCATAGACCTGTCTTCTTTTGTTTTTCTATAAATTTCAGCTATATACATATATATATATATATATATATATATATATATATATATACAACGTAATATGCATACGTAAATATAGTTATAATATATATATATATATATATATATATATATATATATATATATATATATATATATATATATACTATAGTAGTTTATGTTCTGGTATTTTCCACATTGTAATTGCTCATACGAAAGAAATAATCTTGGAAATAGTATATTTCATATTGTTTTAGAAGACACGTAATAAAATCTACAGAAATCATCCAGTGGAGAAATGATCGTTCGGAAGGAAAGTACTGGATATTAAATACTTAAATATTCCGCGAAAAATGTAAGAACAAAATTCATTTGTAAATGTTCAAGTATATAATGCGCATCACATTACACGGTTTAGTGAGTGGTGGGGGCGCGGCTCCGTCTCGAGATGTCTGTGTGACCTATATTTTGATGTCATCTGAAATGTTGCTTTAAATATAGATAGCAACATGTTGTTTATATTGAAAACATAGCATAATAACATACGATCAGCTTGGGAGAGGAAGAAGAGGAAGACGGTTAGAGGCGATGCACACAAAATTTAGTAGAAGATATTTGCTTGACAATTGATTTCCTTTGGGGTATCAGCTTAACCTAGGCCATACAACGTGGAGAAAGAAATAAGAAATGAAATGCTAAAAATATCTATATTAATTTACATATTTCTATGTTTTATTCTTTGATACTGTGGTAGACGATATTTTTAATTTCAACAAATAATTTATACTGACGATAAACACTTGGTATAAAGAATAAGGTAAATCTGAAATGCAAGATATTGAAATGCAAGATATCTTGCATTATTTTTTTTTTATTATTTTATATATATTTATATTATTTTTTTGTCCTTTGTTTGTCTGTTGTTGTTGTTGTTTTGGCATTGTGACGAATAATATGAAAAGCATAAGTGAAGTGCAACTTTTCATAAACGATCGCTCGGCTTCTAAAGAATCTATTGACCTACATTCTATAGACCAAAATTTTATTTGCGGGAATTCATTCGATGGCCACTCTTAACAAAGCACGTAAAATCAATGATTAGAATATTCCAAATTCAGTCGACGTTGCTAGGTTAATAAAAAGATGATACAAACACACACACACACACACACACACACACACACACACAAAGGGAGATATATTCAAATTACAAAACCAGTGTCTAATTTCATTCAGATGGAAACTTATCCGGTACATTCACTGACGCCCGATTGTAATCTCCAATTTATTTTATATGTGTATGCGTGTGTGTGTGAGTGTCTTTGTGTGTGTGTGTGTGTGTGTATTATTTTCCGGTGGTGGTGAAGAAATTTCCTAAATACGATTTAAAAAACGAGGGTTGACACTGTCTACATAGTACTTTTCTCTTTCTAGTATTCAATAAGGATGTATTTTATTTTCTATCATTCAGGGAAATTAAAGTAAATGATTCTTTCTTTTTTTCTTTTTTTCTTTTCTTTTGTAAGTTCTTGGAATGAAGATGTTACTTTACAGTTAACTGATTAATTCCTTTGAACACGTTTTATCCACACACACACATATGTGTTTGTGTATATATATATATATATATATGTGTGTGTGTGTGTGTGTATATATACATGCTTACCTAACGGGTTATATTGATTGGTTTATTATCGTCGTTACCAAGTAACCATTCATCGTAAGAGGATTCTTTTGACGAATTTTCAGGAGGTTTTGTTCTGCCTACACCTTGAGCAATATATATATATATATGTATGTTTGTATGTATGTATGTATGTAGGCGTATGTGCGGGTATGTAGGCGTATGAATATGCTTATATGTGTGTACATATAATATTTATATATATATATATATATATATATATATATATATATATATATATATATATATATATATATATATATACACGCACACAGAGAAAGATGCATACATATATTCATACATGTATATACGCGTGAGCATGAGTGTGTATGTATATCTGTATGTATGTATAGTGAAAAACGAGAGACGTTTCGTTGACGTCTAAGCGTGAAGTGGTTTTATTCTTTTATGGAGTCAGGCTTTGTACAATGACGGACTCAGTCATACTACTACGTTGAATCGTTCCATATATTCATCTCGTTGAAATGATTATAATGCTTGTCGTCGTTGCTATTGATAGCGATACTTTACTTGGGGTTGTTTTGGGTTCACACTAGCAATCGGCGATGTGAGAGGCAGCAACAATGAAGCCTTTATATTAAAGATCCAACTCAGAATAACCATGAAAGCATTGATCACCGTGAAGCCAGAAAGCTCTGATACAAATTGTTGCCATCGCTCATCAGGGCCGTAAATATAGGATGAATCTATTTGAACGGAAACACTACTTTTGTGTCTTGGTGAGTATCTGGAAATTCAACCTTCCACGGAATATTTTGTAGCCTTATAAGAGACATGTCACATTGGATCATGCAACTCTAAATACATATTATCTGAATAAATGACAGGATGGTCACAACTGGAAAGTCATTTGGTCATAGCAACGTTTGGTCAAACTGACATTTGGTTAAACAACAGAAACAAGAAGAAGCTGGATGTCTGTATTGTAAGATGTAAGATCGTGAAAGAGAGAGACATACATACAGACAGGCAGAGACAGACAGACAGATAGAGACAGAGACAGAGAAAGGCAGACTGAAACAGCGTGAGAGAAATACAAAAGAGGGAGAAACAGACAGACAGACAGAGAAAGACAGACAGAAAGATAGAGAAAGAGAAAGGCAGATACAAAGGGAGAGAGAGAGAGTGTGAGAGACAAAAGAGGGAGGGAGAGGAAGCTACTGACTAATGGCGCTTAAATTCGTGTATAGTTCGTTAATAATTGAAGCTAGAATGTTAATATCATCACTGAACTAAGAATTTAGATATACAAACATACGCTTTTTTTTTCTTCATTAGGTCAATTGTGTATATCTCTGCACTTCGAGTGTCTTTCTTAAAACTTCGCTCAACTTTTAACACGTATCTTTATTTCCTGAGAAAACTTATTAACGTGACATCCAGTTATAGCTGATCTGAAGATGTTCGCGTTGACTTTGATAAAGGTAAACTGTAAGGAAGAAATGGAAAGCGTACAAACCTTGCTAGGTCGGTAGAGGTGAAAATATAATTGCCTACAGAATAGATGTTCAAAGATGTCGAAAATAGTCAAGATTGGAAAAGAGAGGTGAAGCGAATAGGTCAATGGAAAATAAATCGTGTTATTGTGGGGTTAATAACTTTTTGAAATGAGTGATCAATTCTTGCCGAAATGTAATACGAACTTGTCCAAATCTTCTGTGTTCCTCTTTCGGTTGCCATTCAACACACGTCAGCTTGTTATTTCATACTTTTAATTTCTCGTCAGTTTTGTATTACTGCTTTTCCTTTCTTACATTTATTATTCATGATCCTGAGGTGAATTGCAACCAGACAGAACAAGAATAATTTTGAATAATATCTATTGCATTCACTATAACATTGAATATAGAGCACCAGAAAATATCGGCTCAACATACATTATTAAAACACACACACACACACACACACACACGCACGCACACACACACACACACACACACACACACACACACACACACACACACACACATATATATATATATATATATATATATATATATATATATATATATATATATATATATATATATATAACTGCATATTTGTATATTCATACACACACACACTCATACATAAGTAATGTTTGGATGTGGGGAGATGTTAAATTTCAGAAGGGAAAGGTTGACAGGGACTTCGGAGTTTTAGCTTGCATGTCTTCCTCAGATTCTGCTACTCTTAGGGTCTTTTATTACCTCTGTGTAGTCTTTGACAAGTTGTTTTTTTTTTTTGGGGGGGGGGTCTGTAGAAATATGTGAACGATAAATTATCATTCAGTTTAATGGGAAATTGTTTTTATGCGTAACTTGACATTAAGAAGCAAGCGGGATCTTAACGTTATAAGTTCAAATGCTGTTGAAGTCAATTCTAGCCTGCGGACTTGCAAGGTTGATAAAGTAATGTATCAATCCAATACTGGGACAGATGATACCAACTAAGCTTCTCCTCCAACAATTGCAGGCTTCGTACCAAAATTTGAAACAATACATGACACGATATAAGAACAAACAACAGTAACAGATATTAGGTTGAAGGCGGTGAGCTGGCAGAACCGTTAGCACAGCAGGTAACATGATTAGCGGTATTTCGTCCACCTTTACGTTATGAGTTCAAATTCTGGCGAATCAGTATAATCAGTATACATCAAATCAATCAATGAGTATACATCAAACATCAGACATTGCAAGCTGTATGATTTCATAAGGGGTAATTCAGCTAAACTTCTCGTTCCCTCAATGGAAATGAGGATTTGAGTGCCCTGATATGACAACAATGGTTTGGCGAATTTCTCTCGGGAAATATGGCTGAAGTATATATGTGTGTGTATATGTATGTGTGCGTGTGCGCGCGGAATGTGTGTGTAAGCATCTTTGTGTTTATATTTGTTTCCGGCCACCGCTTGACAACCGGCGTTCCCGTAAGTTAGCGGTTCGATTTAGTAACCGACAGAATAAATACAAATATGTTTACATGTTCAATCTTTGTCCAAGCCAATGATGGTGCGTGGCTCAGTGGTTAGGCTGACGATGGTAATGTTTTGAGTACGATATCCAGTGGCATTTTGTGTCGTTGAGCCAGGCACTTTATTTTGCGTTGTTTTTGTCCTCTCGGTTGCCAAAATTGAGTTGGATCTGTCATTCAAAAGCCAGCCTAATCATATTTTGAATGTCCCTAAGAATTATGTTAGTGGGGGCGCAATGGCCCATTGGTTAGGGCAGCGGACTCGTGGTCGGATGATTACGGTTTCGATTCCCAGACCGAGCGTTGTGTGTGTTTATTGTGCGAAAACACCTAAAGTTCCACGAGGCTCCGGCAGGGAGTGGTGGCGACCCTTGTTGTACCCTTTCGCTCCAATTTCCTCTCACTCTTTCTTCCTGTTTCTTGAGTAACGTGGCGATGGACATGGCGTCCCGTCCAGCTGGGGGGAACACATACGCCATAGAAACCGGGAAACCGGGCCCATGAACCTGGCTAGGCTTTAAAAGGGCGCATGAATAAAAAAAATAAAGAATTATGTTAAGGATACGCGTGTCTGTGGTTGTTCTCAGCCACTGGCAAGTTAATTTTACGAGAAGACTGTTCCATTTATTACATCAACTGGAACCTTCGTTGCCTTAACAAACGGAATCTGATTTTCAAGCAAACCAATGTGGATCCGAAGTTTCGATCGACTTGTTAAGATAAGCAGCCGACCTCACACAATTGACACACTCAGCGTTCTTAAAAGGTGGAAGGACACATTAGTCAAAGTAACTTCATATAACTGCATGAAAACGTGATATCCATAGTTAGAACACATTTGATCATAGCATTTTGTCCACTCAGCAGCTGGCTTGGGGTTAAATAACAAGCGGAAAAAACACCACCAGATCTACAAAGATCATCTTTTGATCTTATATGAGTTAGTTTTCTAAAATTTTATTCAAATATTTTTTACAAGACTTTCTTTCATTTTCTCTTCTAGCTTTCGTTTTTTCCCTGTTGTTGCTTTCTACTGCGTCAAATATAATCCTTGACCGGAAACAAAAACTGTATTCAAAGACTGTTGCTATTGTTATTGTTGTAGCTGATATTTTTTTTTATGGCTGTGGCTTCTGTTGTTTTTGTAGTTACTTTTATTTATTGTTGTTTTTGTTTTTCTTGTTTTTGGTGATCTTTTTATTGTCGCTGTTGTTGCATTCGTTGTTGAGGTTGTTGTTTTTGTTTTTGTTTCTTTGGTTGTTTGTATTTGTGTGGTGGTTTTGTTACTTTTGTTACTGTTACGTTTTTTTTTCTTATTACATTCATCATTATTATTATTGAATGAGAAAACTGCATGCCATCAAAGTGACACAGGGGTACAAATAGACGAAGACCAGTATACCCACCATGGCTACCCGTCTGATAAGGGTACACCAGGCACATGCATCACAACCATATGTGCGCGACATGGTGATCTCATATCAAGATAAACATCGCATGACCTTGCAAGTGGGGCCGAGTTAGAATTTTCTTCAGGTCGAGTAGTCTATTCGAGTAGCCTAGACGAGTAGGTTGTTGATTGAAGATATTGTGTCTACCGGGGGTTTGTAATGTTTGTCAAGTCACAACAAGGAACTCAGACAGAGGGTACTTTACGCAATATGCGTGTAGTTCCAAGTAATGCCGATTTTTGCAATTGTAGGGTATTTCTAAGTTTTTCAGATTGGGTGGTATTGAACCCAATGCTCTGATGACAATAGGGATAAACTTTATATTTGATTCTTGTAGCTGCCACAGCTTAGTGGCCTCAATTCTCAGGTCACCATGTTTATCAGCCTTTTCTCTTTCTTTCATGATGATATGTTGATCTCCTGGTACTACCACGTGAATTATTAGGCACTCTTGGCTTACTGGCAGAAGCGGTAGCGCGTCGAGCAAAAAATGCTCAGCAGCATTTTGTCCGTTTTCACGTTCTGAGTTCAAATTTCGTGGAGGTCGACTTTGCGTTTCATTTTTTTCGAGGTCGACCAAATAAGTACCAGTCGAGTACTGGAATCGATGTAATCGGTTTCCCCACCCCCCGAAACTTCTGGCTTTGTGCCAAAATCTGAAGCCATTATTTAACGTAGCGGGCTTATAGAATCGTTAGCCCACCGGACAAAGTACTAAAAGGAAATTTCGTCCATGTTTGCGTACTGAGTTCAAATTCCGCCGCAGCTAAATCTGCTTTCGTTCCTTTCGGGGTCGACGAATTAAGTACAAGTCAGATACTAGGATCGATGTAATCGATTTAATTCCTTCCTTGAAAACTGCTTCCCTTGTGCCAAAATTTAAAGCCATTATTGTGTCTGTAGAATGCTCAGCTACTTACGCGTTAATTTCACGAGCAGGCTGCTGCGTTGATCAGATAAACTGGATTATTAGTCGTTGTAACCGACGGAGATTCAAGCGTTTAACATGTGGATGGAGCAGAATTTGGCTGCTATTTCTAGCAGTTGTAGGGACAACGTTGTTGCTCCTCCCTTGACTCGTCTAAGATATTATTATGCTCTTAATGACGTCTCCTCCGTAGCATATCATAATTAATAGCTCATTTCAATTAAATTTTAACTTGGAGAAACACTTTGCCTTCTTTGAAGACAAAGTTATAAATCTACTCAACTACTAATAGTTTTCAAAGTTAATTAATAGTTAAGTGGTGCAGACGAATGATTTGTTTTGTCTGAAATTATCTTTAGATCTGTTTTCAAATTATCTTCTTTCGGTTTCAACGTTAATCAATCTATATTGCGGCAATTGCTGTACAGCAACGCAGTAACTAAACTACTGCACAGCTGAATCGAGTTGGCGGCTCCGTTTCGCTTTCTGCTTCAGGCTGCTTTTTTTTTTATTCGCCATAGAAAAATAAAAGGATCTCCGTCAGTTTCAACGATCAGTGTTCAGCTGTTGGATCGACTAAACGATAAATGCTCATCGAATAACAAGGAGAATCAGCGTGTCACAGTGAGATAGCGGGACAAGAATAAGCTGTTGAAGGGCATTGCATGCACAATACATCCGACAAGCTTCCGCATCGTTTCCATCTTTATTGGATAAACCCGAAGTCATATGCGCGAGCCCTAACTCTGACAATGCAGCCTTCAGATTTTACATTGAAGAAATGGTCAAGGCCCATTCTTGCTAATTGCTCTTCCTTCTTTATATGACTCACTCCTTTTCGATTATATATTACTTTATTACAGCTTCTTTCATAAAGACTGTTGACTCATATATAATGGCTCCCGTCAGGGATCCCATCAATTGCTATTTCACTATTGTTCATGCAAAAATCTGCTTAACGAGCTCTCTAACCCGGTCTGTCTACTATGAGCCGGTTGTTGGTTTATGAGTCCTATCAAACACGATTATGCTGATCACAAATTTGTGATCTGTGTAACCGATAATAATAATAATAATAATAATAATAATATGATGATGATGATGATGATGATGATGATGATGATGATGATGATGATGATAATGATAATGATGATGGCGATGATGATGGCGATGATGGTGGTAGTGGTGATGATGAAAACAGTAACAGTGATATTTCTAATAATAATAATGAGGGAGAAGAGAAGGGGGGGGGGAGAATAATGAGATGATAATAAAATAATAATTGATTTCTTACACTTGGTACAATGTATCACTATATGACGCTCAGTAACATGTGTGCGTGAGTGTGTATGTGTGTGTGTGTGTGTGTGTATATATATATATATATACATAGATAGATAGATAGATACATACATACATACATACATACATAGACAGACAGACAGAGAAGACAAATAGATAGATAGAGACCTACATACACACAGGTATATGTATGTATGTACGTATATATAAATACACTCACCCAAGTATATATAAGCATATATATATATATATATATATATATATATATATATATATATACATAGGCACACAATATATATATAGATAGATAGACAGGCGCACACTCACACATATCTATATATGAGTATATGCATGCATGTATGTATGTACGTATATGTATATACGTATACATAAATATACACACACAAGTATATATATATATATATATATATATATATATATATATATATATAAACGCACATAGATATATACATAGTCTTCGTAACACTACTATAGACAAAGGTAAATCTTCAAACTAAAATCGGTTTACCTCTCTGATCTTATATTTTATCCATCGATACACAGTAGGTTTGGCAGAAATATCGTTTTCTTTTGTCTAACCTTAAGGTCAATATTTCTGCAACGATCGTTGCCCGGTGATAGATGATTACTAAAAAAGAAAAACACCCAATTATTACTCGCTTTCCTTTCATCAACCCTGAAAGTGAAAAGAAGACAATTAATCCCAGCAGTATTTGAAGTCAGAACATAAAAGCTTACAGTAAAGTATTTGGTCTGGTGCTCTAGTTTACGATTTCTTCGACATTAATGCCCATCTATATACATACATACATACATACATATATATATATATATATATATATATATATATATATATATATATATATATATATATATATATATATATATACATATATTTATGTATGCATGTATGTATGTGTATAGTATATATATATATATATATATATATATATAGTATATATATATATATATATATATATATATATATATATATATATATATATATATATATATATATATATATATATATATATATATATATATAATATACATATATTTATATTTATATACACATACATATATATGCACATAGATAGATAGATAGAGAGAGAGAGAGAGATAGATAGATAGATGTTCAACTGGTACAAGTAAAAGTTAGACAATGACTTCGAAGTTTAATAAACGTAAGCTACTAAAAGTAATGAGTAATCCTTCAAGTTAACGTGAAATTGGTTTTATGAATACAAAAGCTGACATAAAAATATAACATTAATGTATGTGTGTGCATATATAAGTATGTATATAAGTATATGTGTATGTATATGTGTATGAGAATAGTATATGTATATAGCATCAATACTATAACGCAGAAGTCCGCTTACGAATCAGTTTGAATTATGTAACTTTTACTAAAAGAAATTATGAAAGATTCGACAGTTTTGAGACATTTTATGAATTTCCAATTTAATATATTTTTATCAAAATGCGGTTTTGAGGTATTTTTTCATTATTGAATATTATTTACTGCGGGGTCGTTTAACGTCTGTTTATACTTCTGGAAATATAAATATTACCCAGTTATTTACAGCGCTATTTTCTACAAATAGTAAGTTTAATCCGATCTTAAACAAATTATATAGATTCCAGAATACTTTGATATTTGTTGGCAAAGTTGATGAAATAGAAAGCCGAATAAAAAAACATACTTTAATTTTCGTACGTGAATTGGGATTAATTACCCAAGTGTATCTTTCCGTCCCTGATTTTGTTTCTTCATAACATTTAGAAAAATCGGTATTTTTTAATGGAATTTTCAACGAATATTTTTCAGATAGTGTAGAATAGGATTATGCAGGAATCTAATGTCAAAAAATTGGGAGGCGGATATTTCTCTATTCTCGACTTTGTTTTCTTTATACATTCTGATGATTTCTTCACAATTATATTGAAAAAGAAAAAAAAAATAACTTTTGGAAACTCTTCTACCATTTCCCGAATGTTCTCTGAAATAATTCTTCATGAAAAGGAGAATGCAATTCTAACACTAATTATTGACTACTATTTCTTTCATTATTCTATCGCAATCTTAATCTCTGTCTATCTGTCTATCTATCTATCTATCTATCTATCTATCTATCTATCTATCTATCTAAAATATATTTCAGCTTAACGTTCTTCGATAAGAAAAGTCCACAACCTTCCACCTCAATAAACCACTGTTGTTCTTGAAAGTTGTTTTTCCTATTTCGTACGGATTGCTTGAAGCTAAATTTCTTCCCACATCTCGATCCTTGGATCATATATTTACATATATATATATATATATATATATATATATATATATATATATATATATATATATATATATATATATATATATATAAATTTCTATTGATTCACCAAGAAGTGAAGAATTATAGAACTCAATACTGAAGTGGAAAGTATTCTTTAATATATTCTAACTGAAAGACTGTAATTTCAGTATTCTGCGTTTCATGTTTTCGCTATTCCAGCTGGTAATCCGAGGCTGTTTGCTCTTGGGTTATCTATTGTTTTAATATATTTTGAAATCGAGGGTATGACACATGCACAAAATGGCTGTTTCAAGCTCAAGTTTTTCATATATTATTACTTTGGACAAACTCAGATATTAATAGGGGAATGATATAGTTCACTGTGACTGAATTATCTATAGTATGCAACTAAAAATATTTTCAATATGTTACTTTATCTACGAGAGATGGTTTGCAAAAGCCCTGACGGAATGTGAACTCAAAATTTAGAAACGAAACGAAATACACGAAATTCTTTTAACTGTCGCCCTCCCGACTTCGCTCAGTGCACTCACGGCTAAGACAACATCCTAATTTACATTCAAATAATATAGATTTTAGGGGAAATATATCAAATCAACGTTTAAAAACTAAATTCCATATATGAGGCTCTGTAATGTAACTGTTTCTAATTCTTCCAGTTCACCGTATTTGGCTCAATTAATATTTTAATTTTAATTCAAATATTATGGATTAAAATGTTTCTAAGTTACATTTTGAAGCCTATGTACTAAAATATTATCTTTTGAACAGACAGTTTTTTTACACGCAACTGTTTTCGGGAAGATATATTGCATTGAATTAATTATTAGTGTTTAATTCTCCGTGTAACGAAAGTTTTAACTCAGCTAAAATATAAATTACCTGAAAGGTCAGAAGTCGGAAAAACTGCAATATTTTGCAAGGCAATCATTTTCGTGTTACGGTTTTTTTTGTTGTTCTTCTTCTTCTTCCCAATTTGATAACGTAATGTCACAGTTCAATTTGCACAAATGAGGAACAAAAGAGAATCTATTTTTGTTTTTCTTTTTTCACACCTGAAACGATTAAGAATATATTTCCTATTAAATTTAACTGATCAGCCGCATATAATTCGTTAATGATTAAAACCCGGGATTGAGTGTAGCTTTTGGAAAAGTTCAAAGCAAATTCGTAATAAAAACGTTTGCCACCCGATATAGTTTTGAAACAAATAAAGTTCAAAATCTTACTTTGGCTCATTCGTATATTTTTAGGTGAGTGCAAAAAATGATTTCGATGAACGGCATTATATAATTGGTACTTGTTTTATTGAAATCTCATTCACTGCAGAACTAAATATAAATTAAGCACGAAAATAATACGGTATTCAGAATATGACAAGAGTTAACGACTAAATATTATGGGATCCGATACCCTGTTGTTATATAAACCATCGCCCTTAACATTTTGAAAGCATAATAGCCGTTATAGATGTATTAAACCTCTCTCATTTCTGTAAAATTGCAGATTGGTTTAGAATATGCTTTCATATATTAGGTCATCCCATAAGTTCTGACCGATTTTACTTTTTTAAAAATTGAATGAAATCTAATAGTATTTTAGAATGTCTAATGGAATTAAATATTATTTTTAAGCATTTGTGTACATTTAAACTAATTAAATATTATTTTATATAATTCATAATTGTTCACTTGCTTCTTTCGTGTCTTAAAATGCAACAGAGCTTTCTTTTTAATCTGATAATTTTGATTGACTCCACTCAAGATCTGAACAAGTAATCAAGAGTCAAGCAAGTAATCGAGTCAAGCAAGTGGTCGAGAGTCAAGCCAGTAATTATTTACAACATTATTTACATTATTTACATTTGACGGATACCTGTCCTCATCTTGTTTGTTATTAACACAATGTTTCAGCTGATATACCCTCCAGCCTTCATCAGATGTCTTGGGGAAATTTCGAACCTGGGTTCTCATTCCTAAGGCATTTTTCTATGTTATTATTATTATTAATAACATTGAAAAATACCTTAGGAATGAGAACCCAGGTTCAAAATTTCCCCAAGACAACCGACAAGATGAGGACAAATATCCGCCAACTGTAAATAATGTAAATAATGTAAATAATGTACATATTTCCTCATCTCTTAAATATAGAACGTTATTTCCAACAGTTCTCAAATGTTTGTAAGTTTCATTCTCATTAACAGAAAATGAAATAAGAAAATTCTGAAGGATTACTTCAAATCGACTCCATATTTGAAGGTATTGCATCAGTCGAGAAACAATAGAAACAAAATTCTAATTATTTGCTTAAATGGTTTTCAATAGTTTTGCGATAGAATTTGTCAGTGAAAGGGTTTGCTGCCAATGGAAAATTCTCGTTAACAATTGCGCCTCTGTCAAAATGTATAATATATAGATCATTCAATCAAAGCTTGTGACGCATTATGCATGTGCATGTGTGGTTCGGAACACAATACACACACACACATGCATATATATATATATATATATATATACATACATACATACATACATACATACATACATACATACATACATACATACATACATAATTGCTTGTTTACTATTTTATGCAACAAAAAATGAATTCATATTCTTGTATACATTTACTTGTTACAGTCATTAGACTGCGGCCATACTGGGGCATCACCATGAAGAATTTTATGGTCGAAAGGATCGACCCCAGGGTTCATATTTTAAAGCCTGGCACTTATTCTATCATCCCGTTTGCTGAATTGCTAAGTCACAGAGACGTAAACAGACTAACACCGATTGTAAAGTGGTGGTGGGTGACAAAGACACACACACCACACATATATATTATGATATCGACTACAGTATTGTATGTTTTTTTATATACGTCGCTGGTCACAATGCGCTTTTCATCGTTTATTCTTACGAATGACCCCGAAATCTGAAACTTACTCCATCGCAGGGTGTACTCATTTACAGGTGAGTGTACTGGAACAACGTGAAATGAAGTGTTTTGCTCAATCAAACCCATTTTCCCAGCATTAGATATCACTGAACTAAGGCAGCGAGCTGGCAGAATCGTTAGCACGCCAAGCGTCTGTCTTTATGTTCTGAGTTCAAATTCCGCCGAGGTCGACTTTGCCTTTCATCCTTTCGGGGTCGATAAATTAAGTACCAGTTGTGTACTGGAGTCGATCTAATCACTGGCCCCTTCTCCCCAAATTTCGGGCCTTGAGCCTAGAGAAGAAAAAAAAATTAAATGTCACTGAACTATATTCTTATTAGCTCGTTATCGAGTACGAATCTAAACTGACCAGTTATAATAATAGAGATTCAGGGACGAAAATCCCTTCGTCTGTCCACGAACCATTTCTTCTTAATCCAAACATATTTACAAGTATTTGTATTGTTTCCTTCTACTTACAGAACATAAGCCAACACTAAATGACATTCTTTTGAAACCACCTAACTACAATTTGTAGTAAGTGAGTGTGGTTTCTATGCTGTATTACTGTTTTGGATATGTTGATTGGTCGATATTCTACTTAACATTATAGGAAAGTTTGAGATTCTGTCAGAGCTTTTGCAAAACAAATGTCAAAGCATTGAACCTTCTTCATAGAAGAAATTCCAATGCGATGTTGTTATTGACTTTAAGAGACCAAAGTTTACTGTTTAATATTATTTCAGATTCTTTCTCTTCAAATCAATTCTAACATAACATTTCCTGGTTGTATTGCTATAGTTAAGGTTCTATTATGATTCAAACCCCTCGTTATTAAAATACGAAACATTTTATTTGTATATCACTAAATATTTCTCCTGGAAAAATCGCTATGAAGCTTTATTGCACTCTAACCAATCTTATTACAATTTTTATGGTTTACTCTGGGAAGTTAAGGCTGCATCGATGACCTTTGCACGATCCACGAGATGTGAAGAGACGTGTGAAAGACATCACAATCAGGGCTGACGGAGCTAAAACCCACATCGTTTACTGCAGTTGAAAACTGGAACGTTAAAACATCTATTATATTCAGATCAGAGTCCTGACCTGAATGTTCGAAAGAAATGGACAAATCTAAAGCAGTGGTCCCCAACCATGTTAATATCCGGGCCAGAGTCCAAACCTGGATGTTTTTAGAGGGCCACATAAAAAGAAAATAACACAAGACAATTAAAGGAAAAATGAGTATGTTAATGGAGGGAATACAATCGAAGAACAACCGAAGCCACCGAAACTCGGAGTTTTATCATGGCTACTGAATAATTGTCACATATTTTTACAGATATATATATATATATATATATATATATATATATATATGTGTGTGTGTGTGTGTGTGTGTGTGTGTGTGTGTGTGTGTGTGTGTGTGTGTGTGTGTGTCTGCATGTATATATATAAATTATTATGGTGGCACAAATACAATCGTCACTAAAATGACTAAAAGCGCAAATCAGCGCCAACATTGCTAGAAATAAGAGTCAAAACAACAACTCTTAGCCCTGGGCAAAACACTTATCAATTGACGAGGAAGAAAAACCTCCCTACAGCAAGTGAGGAGTGTCAGATCATCAATGACTTCTGATTGGATTAATCGTCATCAGTGACACTCTGTTGCCTAGGGTTAAGCTGAACTTTGCTTGTCAGTTTATAGAGTATACTATAGGAATCAATGGCTGATTCGTTAAAATGGTAAAGTGAAAATTAAAAATTATTAGAGTAAAGATTATTTGCCAACATAATGTGGCAGTCCTGGCTAGGACGCATGTTACTGTCATTTATCCCCCGGAAACATCGTCTTCAGCTGGCTATAGACGAACTCTTTGCGTCCTTATATTTTCGAACAAGGGAGTTTAGTGTCCCCACTCATCTCTAAAGCAATATCTGTGTACCAATGGTTTCTGGGTTATTTTTTTACAGACCTACACAGCCATATATGTATTGATTCCTGATATATTTAATTTGTGTATCAAACAGCCATATTGTTAACATCACAATTTATGCTGGACTAAAACCTAATTTCTTTTAATGGACGCGTTTACACGTGAATTCAATTAGCAATCTTTAATGTTTAGAAAATAACCCCACAGAAATTGCGACATTTCCGGTTTGTTCTTTAATATGCTTTTGTCAATATCATCAATATATTTCATCGATTTCAGTCTTTTTCCTCATGTTTCTCTTTATACAATATTTTCCCTATTTTACGGCAAATGTAAAGTATCGGAATATATTAAACCTTTTTGAAATATGAAACTGAAATATGTATCTGTTGCCGTTATTTAGTGACCACTATCTCACCCGGTTCACTGGTCGTGTATAAAGCTGGCCAAAGTTGTTCCAACATTAACCTCCATATTTTATTTCTCGGCTCTCCTTCTTTTTAAAGACGTTCGTATGTAAAATGCAAGACAGCTATTGGTATTTCTAGTATAATAAACA
Source organism: Octopus bimaculoides (assembly GCF_046866305.1). NCBI lineage: Eukaryota > Metazoa > Mollusca > Cephalopoda > Octopoda > Octopodidae > Octopus > Octopus bimaculoides. The sequence goes on from NC_142941.1 coordinate 52,098,896, forward strand.
ACCCAATAAGCTAGTTAATTTAATTTATCTTAATTAATTTTAAGAATTGCTATATTACCTAATCTTGCAGCATTTTACATTCTAAGTTGAGATACTTCCTGGTCCAGCTGTCTCTTTTATCCTTCCGAACTTCATTAAGGTTCCTCTGTAAATGCCTAAATTCTCTCTTCATTTAATTTACTCATTTCATGTTCTGCGCTCAAATACTGATTGATTCAATTGAGTTTTCCCCCTCTCTCTCTCTTGTCTAGATACATGCAAACAAGCTCCAATTAAGGGACTCGCTGATCTCTGGGATATGCACTCTGTCGAGCTGAATAATGTTACCCCAGACATCGTTCTGCCGAGCTGATCTTGTCAGAAATATTAGCAAACTTATTCTCACCCAGAAACACTCAGACTGTGCCTTAAATAGGAAGGACACATAGAGCAAAGTAACCTCTGATTGGCAAATAATAAAGATGGTCACCATTTCAACATCTTTTATTATACGTTTGCCCGATCAGGAATGATTTGACCGATGGAGTGAGTGGGGTAGGGGATAAACAGCGTCAACATCACCAATAAACTTTTGTGGTTTAGGGGTCTGAACAGGAGAAAGTCTGCTGTGAAGCCCTGATCATGCGTTTCTTTCAGCCCTTGACTTTTTAGACTCTAGGGGTGGGGGCTGAACCGCTTCAAGCCATGACTCCTGTCTATTGCTACATTCTGTGCTACTGCCTACCTTGCACATCTCCCGTGTGCTTTAAATTCCCCTGTGTCAAGGTGCCAAGGGTGACGTAAACAAAGGAATCGGAAGCACCATTAGGATAAATTATGGCTGCTTAAATTCATTTCATTCCTCGTTGCCCAGATCCAGCCGGAACTCTTCTCAGATGCTTCTTCTATTTCCTTAAGAGTTCTAGGACTCTTTTCCCCAGAAATTGAGAACCTGTTTTATGAGATTGGGGGCGGATTTGCCCACAAAACCGCTCGTTCTCACCTTTATGACGAAAATTTGTTTTCAGAAACCAGTCCCTCTCAAACTGGGGGTAAGACTAAAACATCTCATACAATTGTTCGGATTTATTTACAAGAAGAACAAAACTTGAAATTTTGGGGGAGGCGACTCGTTAATTATATCGGTCCCAGTAGTCAAGTAGCACTTTAATTTACAAATCCCGAAACGATGAAAGGCAAAGTCAATTTTAGCGAAATTTGAACACAAAACGTAAATCGCCCGGAAGGAATGCCGCTAATCATTTAGTTCGACGCGATAACGGTTGTAGCAGCTCGCCGCCTTTCGATTTTTAATAAAGGAACATTATTGATTAAACAGTTAACGAAAAATTCGTTTTTCCTTTGTCCTTCCTCCGAACAGAAAAGCCATATATTTTTTAACGCATTTTACTAGACCTTAATTTAAGACTTGCCATTTTTTTGTAACAGATCACAACTACTTTTATAATTTGATGGCTATGTTTAAAACATGGCAGCTCCTACTGATCAATGATAAATTGGAATAACCATTGTTGGAACCAAAATAAGAATCTCATAACTTTAATCACACCATTACTATTTGAAATAGCCACTGACCTCTATTAGTGGAAATAATGTTTAGAGATAATTCCTCTATTCAACTTGTCAAAGAGTTAAAAGGACCGAATCGAAGTTAGTAATTTCCATGTTAAACCGATAAATTGTTTGGTTAACGCCACCGTTCAAATACAGCGTTTAATTCAATCATGAATCATTCAACGTCGATTCTCTTTGGAAATGTCCACTTTTTCAGGCACAGTTATGGCTGTATGGTGAGAAGCTTCTTTCCCAACCCCATGGTTCTGGGTTCAGTGCCGTTGTGTGGCATCTTGAGCATGTGTCTTCCACTCTCCTACTAGAATATCGGGCGCGCCAAAGCATTGTGAGTGGATTTGGTAGACGGAAATTGAAGAAACCATCACATGTAAATATATATATATATAGATATATGCATGTGTGCGTGTGTGTCTGTTGAGACTACATCATCATGGAACTGCGATGTATGTATGAATCTGTCAACTTTGAAAGAGAAAACTACGAATAGGAAAGATATTCGTTGATTTTTAAAGGGGCGAGAGTAGCGCACACAGAAACAGGATACAAAGAGATGCTAAAAAGAACAGGGGCAAGTTACGAATAAACTCTTCATTCCACGTATCATATAGAAAGTAGCAGTCAATTGGAACAGTGTCTGAAGTTTCATACATACATACATACATACATACCTGCATACATACATACATACATACATACTTTCATAGATACATACATACATATATACATATTTCAGAAATTTATCATTTAAATATATATGAACATCTCTAGATATGCAACTATACGCATGAGAATACATACATAAAGCAAAGCATACAAATCTGCACATATACATACATACAAACAAAAATACTCTATTGTTG
>NC_142941.1:52106330-52108830 GCF_046866305.1 Octopus bimaculoides
GAAGTATAGATACATAGATACGTGTGTATACATACACACATATATATAAAAATAGGGATAGTCATATTGATGGATAGATAGATAGATATGTGTGTGTGTACATATTTATATATATATATATATATATATATATATATATATATATATTTATGTATATAAATATGTATATATATATATATGTGTGTGTGTGTGTGTGTGTGTGTGTGTGTGTGTGTGTGTGTGTGTGTGTGTGTGTGTGTGTGTGTGTGTGATCTTATTCCATCTGTACTTTTATATGATAATAGCTGTTGCTTCGTGGTTGCAAATGTGTTTTACAGCTTTCCTTGCTATTTCGCCGACAATGATATACCGGAAGTCAAATAGATATGTTGTTTAGTTTCATTGAGTTTTCGAGATCAGAACATAATTTTGTCTTTATTCCCCTTTGATTAGAATAAACACATATCCGTGTTCTGTTGGCATTGTGGAATTTAAGTGTAGTTGGTTTCTGTTTTGTAACGATCTTCGACAATATAGTACGTGTTGAAAGATATTGGATTCATATTTAGGAAATATAAATTCTCTTCGTGTTGCTTGTATTTAATTATACGGCTAGAATTAGTGATATAAAAAAATAAAAATACCAAAATAATTAGATTCCATTCTCGTGGATTCTTCCTTAACCTGATTCAGTATAAAGAATTTGAAGTTGTAGGATGTGAATTCGATTTTGTTAATTATCGAGAATGTGCTTCAGATGAGGGATGTTAAAACGTTTGTCCTTGCAGGTCGGATGGAACCATAAAGTAGATCTCGCGTACCGGATAGGGGCAGTTATGCCTAAAATTTCTATTATAATGTAGACCAAATTGAGGAGATGAAGGGATCAATATACATTAAGGAAATAGTTCCATATGAGAGGTGCTGTCGTAAATAACGCAGTATCTTGTCTTCTAAAAGAGCTTCCACTTTTAAGTGGTGATAAATATCACCTTATACATATATGTATGTGTATATATATAAAAAAATTAAGAGGATACGCGCGAGTAAATATATATTGAACATCACCGCTTGACAACCTGTGTTAGTGTGTTTACGTCCCCATAACTTAGCGGTTCTGCCAAAGAGACAGAATAAGTGCTAGACTTTAAAAATACGTCTTGTAGTCGGTTTGTTCGACGAATACACTTCAAGGCAGTGTTCCAGCATGGCCGCAGTCAAATGAGTGAAACAAGTAAAATAATAAATAAGAAAAAGAAAACGTTCGGGGGACTTTATTATGGGAACCAGAAAGAAAATGTGTCTCGCTTCTGGTCGTTGAAGACAACTTCTTCATACAGAAAAAAAATGGAAAAAAAAATTGAAAAAAAAAAACTAAATTAAACTTTCATAATAATCAATCGAGCAAGTTCCTATACTTTTCTAATAAAACTCGCACGGTGTTGGTTTTCATGTCCTGATTGTTGATACCTGGTAATAGGTAGGTCTAATGATTATGTGAGGAAGTACCGTAGGGGTAATAGAAGCAGTAATGAGTAGTACCAGTATTTCAAATGGCCAGCCTTGTCACATTCTGTGTCACACTGAATCTCCCTGAGAACTATGTTAAGGGTACACGTGTCTGTGGAGTACTCAGCCACTTGCATGTTAATTTCACGGGCAAGCTATTCTGTTGCTCATATAAGCTAGGACCCTCCCCCTCGTCGTGTTCCTTCTTCCTTCATATATATATACACAGGATGGACTGGACTTCACAAATACTCTGTTACTTTGCCGCCAGAAAAGAATAAAAAGGGTTTTAACGTTTCGGATTTTAGTCCTTCAACAGAACGGGAAGACATAGAGAGATGAGAAAGAAGAAAAGTCGGTTTCCTATACATGTATGAGTGTGTGTATATGTATGGAAATATATATACATATATATTTCCATATACATATATATATATATATATATATATATATATATATATATATATATATATATATATATACATATATGTATATATATATACACGTTTATATATATGTGTGTATATGTGTGTATGTGTCTGTATGTGTATGCATGTGTACAAATATGCTTATACATGCATACAGCTATTGTCTTTATATGTAATATTTGTGAGAGACTCGAGCAAACAAATAATTTTTTTTTTCCAGTCTTGTAGTTCTCTATTGACCAAGATAATCAATATGAATATGATGCGGATAAAATACAGGTTAAATGTGCATATATTATCTTTGCCAAAATTTCATTAAAAATATATGTTTGCCTTGAATCACAGTTAGAAATTGTTTTTGAAGTAATCTCTGTCTTTTATAAGCTGCGTTCGGAAACGTAGATTCCTCTGCCGGAAGTAGTGGCCATTGGTTTCAATTTGAAGACTAAACCCCACTTACGAAGTTAGTTGCTTTTAGTCTAAACTTCAAACAGCTACTTGCAGCTACCGCTAGCTTCAATACGATTTGCGGCCAAGCGGAATATATCCCTTTCATTTCAGGAGCTGTATTACTGTATGTTACT